>NC_092721.1:140443740-140741240 GCF_047496885.1 Scyliorhinus torazame | reverse complement strand
ACAAAGTCAAGAATGAGCTGGCTGTTTGAGGAGGGGAGGGGTTTTTGTTGCTGTTGTAAACTGTAAAAATTGAATAAAAATACATGTTTACAACTGTTTTGCAACAGTTTAATTTCAAAGAGATTTACAGATGCATTCACAGGAATGGGAGAGGTCATTATAATAGGGGAGGTAATTACAATAAACTGTGATGTGCTCAGGATGAATCCGTAGAAGGGTGTAAAAGACTGACGGCAATTTGAACAGAGCAGATAATTTATGCCCGTTTATTTATTAATTTTTTTAACGTAGAAGTAGAAATTCGCCCTGAGCGATGGTATAAAATGGACATCAGATCAGGTGCCCGATATTCAGTCCCACCAGGCGGTCGAGCCGAGACCGCCCGTTTGCCGCCTCAGTCGAATTTCTCCCCTCTGGTTTTGGCTTTATGCTGCAACTGCGCGGTCCCTGGGCGCAAATCTATAGGTAGATTTACCCACAACATGTAACTGGGTTCGCAGAAGGATCTCAGTTTATTCGAACACTAATAGGATATTCACATCTCAAAAGGAAAAAATGTTACGGAAAAAATAAACTTATATTTAAAAATTAAAACGGCTTCTGGCCTTTGGTTTTCGCTTCAATATTTCCAGCCACCGGTTAAAACCGGACGCGTGTTTGGCCTGGCCCACAATGGGCCAATGCCGCGGGGACCATCAGACAGTATCTGTCCCACCCCACTCCCCGAGAAAACCTTCATTCACATGGGAGAGCTCCCACAATCTCAACCAGAAACCAGCTGCCGGGCGGCGGCGCCTTCAAACGTGCGCCTTACCCGAGCCGCATTATTACCAGGCTTTGGCCTAACTGAACTTCCAGGGCCGCAGCCTCAGATAAACAGGCTGCCGCCATTGCCAACGGATCTCACCTTTTCTCGATCCACCGGCTTTTCAGGTTCTTTCTTAATCTCCTCCTGGGTGACTCTGGACTCCACAGCCATGTTCCCTCCCCTCCGCTCTCTCAGTAATGGCGACCGCACCATAAAGAGCGAGCCGGCCCCAAGAGCCACGCACGCACAATGCGCAGGTCAGCGACGTGACTGTGACAACTAGAGGAACCATCTTTTATCTAGGCAATGGAAGACTGGCATTGGAGTAACGGTGCATGGTGACTCGCGCAATCACTGGCCAATGGGTCCACTACTTGTTTGCTGATCGTTTTGCAACATTAGAATAGTCCCAGCCCACTTCAGCCATTAACAATGTACTTTGTCAAATAACTGTCTAAATTATCATTAGCAAATAATTCTCTGCTCTTTCTTAATAATTGTTTTCGGCACAGAATGGCACATTCTAAAGTCGCATTTTCTAACCTTTTAAATCATTTTTGCAATGCCTTAAATTTTACCAACACGCAACAATTTATCAACAACACCTTGCATTTATGTGACACCTTCAACATAGTAAAATGTCCCAAGGCACATCAGAAGCACTGTTAAATAAAATTTGACCCCAAGCCACATAAGGTGGATTGGCCATGCTAAATTGCCCCTTAGTGTCCAGGGATGTGCAGGTTAGGTTATGGTGTTATGGAAAGTGGCGTGGAAATGGGTAGAGTGCTCATTTGAAGGGTCAGTGCAGACTCGATGGGCCGAATGATCTCCTGGACTGTAGGGATTCTATGAAGTGTGGGGCAGGGTCAGAGGTTACAATTGCTGCGTATTCAGTCGCCACCAGTGATGGGAGGAGAACCTTATCGAGAATGAAAAATTCAATGCAAGAGTACACACGATCAACATGAAAAATTCTTGTCATTCGGATGCAAAAAATGCCAGGGTTCTACCCCTCCCATCTGAGCCATGAAGAAAGACAAAGCCCTGGCCCCCCCATGGAACAAAAGATTTGAGTTCTGATTGATCCAATTTTGGATGCAGAACACTCTTCAGGTTGCCTCTGTTACGCAAGGCAGATTGCAAGTCCATATCCTCTCCATCACCAAAATTGTCTACTTCATTTGATCGCTTGTTTCCACTCTTACCTTTATTAACTCTAGACTTGACTATTCCAATGTTCTCCTGGCCAGTCTTCTGCCTTGCATCCTCTCTTAATTTGAACTCTTCCAAAACTGTCATTTGTGCTCTAACCTAGCAAGTCTCATTCACTTGTCTCCCTTGTTCTTGCTGATAAACATCATCTCCCAGTTGAGTGATGCCTCAATTTGAAAATTAATTCCCCGGTTTTCAAACCCCACCATGGCCACAATCCACCTATCTCTATAATCTCCTCCAGTCCTATATCTGCACTTCTCCAATTCAGGCCTCTTGAGAATTCCCTATTTTAACCATTGGAAGCTGTGCCTTCAGCTACCTGGAACCTAAACTCTGGAACTTTTCATCCCCAAACCACTGTATTTTACATTCCTTCTTTAAAATGCTCATAATACCTGCTTCTTTTAGTCAACTGCCCTAATATTTCCTTTCATATGTGGCTTGGAGTCAAACTTCCTTATGTGGCTTGGAGTCAAGGTTTAAATATTGTTTAATTAAACAATAAAGCTTTGACAAAGGGCCATCTGGACTCAAAACATTAGCTCGCTTCTCTCTTCTTACAGATGCTGCCAGACCTGCTGAAATTTTTTCAGCATTTTCTCTTTTGGTTTCAGATAACATTAGGGTTTTTTCAGTAAGTTAAAGACCCATGGCAACAGGAAAAAGGGTAGAAAGGTCAGGTTTCCAGCAGGAGCCATCTTGTGCACTTCTTCCCCTCACATCACGCCATCAGAAGTCCAGTCTGCTTTTATGTTACTTGCAAGTTTACTCTCAGGTGCCAGAGGGGCTGGTTTAGCACAGGGCTAAATCGCTGGCTTTGAAAGCAGACCAAGGCAGGCCAGCAGCATGGTTCAATTCCCGTACCAGCCTCCCCAAACAGGCGCCGGAATGTGGCGACTAGGGGCTTTTCACAGTAACTTCATTTGAAGCCTACTTGTGACAATAAGCGATTTTCATTTCATTTCATTTCATTCAAAATAATTATAACTGTTGAAATGCAAACATTCTTTAAATATTAGCCATTACCTATCCACCATCATGCCTTTTAATGAAGTTCCCCAATCTACCTTAGCAAACTCACGTCTTATACCTTTGTAGTTTCCTTTGTTTAGCTTTAGGACCCTAGTTTCAGATCAGACATCTTCACTTTCCATCCTAATGAAGAATTCTATCATGTTATGATCACTGTTCCCTAAAGGATCCCGCACAACAAGATTATTATTTAACCCCTTCTCATTGTATACTACCAAATCTAGGACAGCATGTTCCCTAGTTGGTTGCTCGACATACAGGCTTAAAAACCATCTTGTACATATTCCAGGAATTCATCTGCCACAGTATTATTGCTAATTTGGTTTGTCCAATCTATGTGTGGATTCAAGTCACCCATGATTACTGTAGCACCCTTGTTACATGAATCTCTAATTTTCTCTTTGTGAAAATGTGAAATTGTCCATTTTAGCAGGAAGAATAAAAAAGAAGCATATTATCGAAATGGTGAGAGGGGCAGAGGGATTTGACTATCCTAGTGCATGAATCGCAAAAGGTTAGTATGCAAATACAGTGAGTAATTAGAGAAGTTAATAAAATGTTATTGTTTATTGAGAAGGGAATTGAATACAAAACTTTTTTTTCCTGGAGTGCAGGAGACTTAGGGGTGATTTTACAGAGGTCTATAAAATAATGAGGAGCATCGATAAGGTACATGGTCAACATCTTTTCCCAAAGGTAGAGGAGTCTAGAACTAGAGGGCATAGGTTTAAGGTGAGAGAAGACAGATACAAAAGGAAGCAGAGGGGAAATATCTTCACACAGAGGGTGGTGAACATTTGGAACGGGCTGCCAGAGGCAGTGGTAGAGGTGGGTACAATTTTGTCCTTTAAAAAGCAGTTAGACAGTTACATGGGCAGGGTGGGTATAGAGGGATATGGGCCAAATGCAGGCAAGTGGGACTAGCTTAGTGATAGAAACTGGGTGGCATGGACCAGCTGGGCTGATTGGCCTGTTGCCATCCTGTAAACATCTATGACTCTATCTATAGAGAGGTTATGCTTCAGTTGTACAGGACATTTCTGAGACTACATCTGGAGTACTGTTTACAGTATTGGTCTCCTTATTTAAGGAAGGATGTAAATGCATTGGAAGCAGTTCAGAGAAGGTTTACTAGACCAATACCAGGAACGGGTGGGTTTTCTTATGAGGAAAGTTTGGGCAGGCTAGGCTTATAATCAATAGAGTTTAGAAAATGTAAGAGGTGATTTGATTGAAATGTATAAGATCCTGAGCGGTCTTGACAAGATGGATGTGGAACAGATGTTTCCCCTTGTGAGAGACTCTAGAACTAGGGGTCACTGTTTAGAAATAAGGGGTTGCCCATTTAAGATAGAGTTGAGGAGAAATAATTTTCTCTCTGAGGGTCATGAGTCTTTGGAACTCAAAAGGTAGTGCAAGCAGAGTCTTTAAATATTTTTAAGGCACAGGTAGATAGATTCTTGATAAGAAAGGGGTTGAAAGGTTTTCGGAGTAGGTGGCAATGTTGAGTTGAGTCTACAATCGGATCAGCCAAATCTTATTGAATGGCAAAGCAGGTTCGAGGGGCCAAGTGGTTTACTTCTTCTCCTAGTCTCTTTGTTTAACTTATTGAGAGACAAAGGTGGCACGGGGCTTTACAAATTTAAACTTCACTTGTAAATATTACATAATACATTTGCTTGTCTTTATTCCTCTGTGCATCATCATTGTTTGTTGAAACTAGCTTAGTTAGAGAGCTAAATAATGGCATACCTTGTTGGCACACATTCATTGTTTCAGGAGAGTTAGGGACATTTATTTATTGTGGAAGAAACAATGTTCTGTTTTTGCATTCACTCTTTCTTGAATGTTCATGTCAATGTCCAAGGGGCTGGTTTAGCACACTGGGCTAAATCGCTGGCTTTTAAAGCAGACCAAGCAGGCCAGCAGCACGGTTCAATTCCCATACCAGCCTCCCCGAACAGGCGCCGGAATGTGGCGACTAGGGGCTTTTCACAGTAACTTCATTGAAGCCTACTTGTGACAATAAGCGATTTTCATTCATTCATGTCCAGTGTTGTACTTTCCACACAATGAGGCATGGTTGAACTTGCATTGTAGGTTCAGCTGGATTCCTCCTTAGGGGCATCCAGGTGGCACAGTGGTTAGCACTGCTGTCCTACAGCTCCAGGGACATGGGTTCAATTCTGGCCTTGGGTGGCTCTCTGTGCACTTTCTCCCCGTGTCTGTGTGGGTTTCCTCCGGGTGCTCCGGTTTCCTCCCACAGTCCAAAGATGTGCAAGTTAGGTGAATTGGCCATGCTAAGTTGCCCCTTAGTGTCCAAAAGGTTAGGTGGGGTTACGGGGGATAGGGTGGAGGCATAGGCTTAAGCAGGGTGCTCTTTCCAAGGGCCGGTGAAGATTCGATGGACTGAATGGCCTCCTTCTGCTCTGAAAATTCTATGAATCTAGCTTCATAAAGGAAATTGTCTGAGATCACTTTCAGTAGCGATAAGTGAAATGTTGTAGGTGGACTCTGCTGAGAGGAGAAATAGCTAACAATGTGCCATGGGAAAAGAGGCTAACAGACTTGTGTGTGTGAAAACTGCAGCTAAGCAAAATTAATTCCGTTGGAAAATGCAGAACAACAGCCTGTATGTCTGGACTTTTCACTAATGCACTGTGGTGAAACAACAAAAACATGAATCTCTCAAGGACAACTGATGTTAAAGGATTGTTTCTAACTAAGAACTAAGAACCTCATAAAAAGGAGAAGCTTCCAAAATTTCTGCAACGATAGCCCTGGGACCAACAATGACAAGAGGAAACTCCGAGCAGAACGCACCCTCCAGAGCGGGCTTGGCCAATTCTCTTTATTGGGTAGCATTTTGAGTTGTGAGTATTGAAACCTATGTAACTGTTCAAATAAGCACATAGCTAAAGTCTTTGTGATTTAAATAAAGTTAGGTTAAATAAAGTTTGTTTCGAGTATAATCCACATTACGACTAATTTGTCTGTTTCAACCAGTAGAGAACGACAACATTTTGGCACCCCAGATGGGACACGTCTAATTACAGAGCGGTCGGTCTGGTTTGGAGTTAACATCTCAGTCACCCAGCCTGAGCCTGACTTAAGAGACCAGTGAGCCCCACGTGTTGGCCACGATTAAGTGGGTGAAGGGAGCACAAAACAAAGGTCTAGGTAACAAAGGTCTAGGTAGCCGATGAGTTCTGAGGGCGTGCTCGAACCACCGACATTGCAGACAAATTGTTAGAGCAAAATATTGAAGTTATTAACGGTCAATAGGCAAAGGTAACCTCCAAAAACCAGCCTTGAGGAGTGTTTAACAAACCTCAAGTGCACAGACTGAATGAATACATTCTGCCACTTAACTAGAAACCCGAGATGTACCTCCCAGCCCAGATAACAAAAATAGCAAAAAATATCCCCGTATATGAACCATCTGCAGAGTTCTTTAATTACGTTCATCAACAGGGAGTTCTTCACGGTTTAGATGTTGATGAGGAGAATAAACTCTTGTTGATTTGTTTAGGTTCGGCTGTTCTGTCATCCTTACCAGACCTGGGGGTAACACTCGAGGAAATGAAAACGGCCATACTAACGGCTGAGGGATACAGTCGAGAACACATTGTAGAAGGTCTGAATAAGTGCAAAGGAAAGGGGAACACCCCATGTCCTTAACTAACCGCCTGTGGATACTAATACTCCAAGGCCAGGACATGACAATTAAGAGAAGCAAAACGTCTACCTTACTCACAATCTCAGTTACGAAGGGGAACAACATGAATGTCAGTTTTTGTCAGCGAACAATCCTAAGGGACTGTCCGTGCCAAAACCAAAAGGAGGGAAGCCTGGGGCGCCAAGGGCCGGGCTGCCAACCCACCCTTAAAACATTTTTGTCAAGGCACAGGAGGCAGATGAGGATTTGAAACAAATCGGGGATGGAGTGTTTCCGGCATCTTATAACAAATGAAAAGCTAACATAGAGATAAAGAATGGGCTTATCCTGAAGGATATGTGGTGTTGACCCAGGATCAGAGCGAGATAATCTGTCAATGTCACAATGTCTAGGAACACCAGGGTGTGAATACAATCAGGGAAATAATTAAAAGTTTATGTTTGTGGTCCGAAGTAGATTATTAAAGCAGTATGTGGAGAATTGTCTGGTTTATGCCAAAAATAATCCATACCACTATGTTAAGAAAAGAGAGTTTAGACACACCAAGCCAGGAAATGGGCCATGGACAAATTTGCAAAGAGACTATTTGCCACCATGTGTGTGTGTGTGTGTGTGGGGGGGGGGGGGGGGGGGGGGGGGCGGTTACAAATACATTCTTGGCGTCATTGATCCATTTCAGTCAATGGATTGAAGCATTACCTACCAGGACGAACACGGCAAAAGTAGCAGCCTATGTGCTGATACAGCAGGTGTTCACTGGATGGGGATCTCCGTGTATCATTGAATCAAACCAAGGAACTCATTTCATTGCTCAGGTGATGCAGAATGTAATGATCCTATTAGGAATAAAACAGAAACGCCACATAGCCTGTCATCCACAATCTAGGATATAGTGGAATGAATGAACAGAACCTTGAAAAGCATGATTCAGAAATCTGTCCAACAAAATAACTCTACTTGACATGTAGTTCTGCCCTTTGTCCTAATGAAAGTACCATATGCCGTATCCAGGGCAACAGGTTTTATTCCACATGTCCTGATGACAGGACGCCCCATGAAAGAAGTGGATCCCTTATTGGGATTGGATACGTCAGAGGCAGAATTAACATCTGTCAGCCAAGAAACAGCTGTTCAACAATTGATGGATAAAATCTAAGTCTCCCATATTGCCGCTGCAGTTAAAATGGAACAGGAAAAGAAGGGGAGAAAAGCATATTTTGACTGGACGATCAAGACTGTGGAGTATGAGATTGGGAAAACAGTTCTGCTCCAAATTCCCCAACATGGAACGTTTTTGTCCCCATTCTATAGTTGTCAAAGCAAGTCCCTTGGTTTACAAAGTCTTGTTGGACTCTGGTAAAACCGGGTGGTGCCAAGTAGAGTTATTTTAACCAGTTAAAGTTATTCAACCCTCAGGGCATCACCAGCACTATGTGTTGCTGGGTACGGGTGAGAGAGACACAATTCCACCTTTCGCTCCTCCCCTCGTAAAGAATGGAGCGTATGGGGCGCTGCCGCTAGCTCTAATCAGGCGACAGGCTTGTAAGCAGCGCCGAAAGGCAAAATTTCGAAGGAGGTACTTCTGTTTGGGAGAGAAAAAAGGGAAATGGGAGACAATTAGTCCGATAAGATCCTAGTGAAGAATAAATATTGGCCGATTGGCTAGCAAGATCGAAACTGGAAATAAGAGCATATACTATCTTGATCTCAATAATAGGTACAAAAGATGGACTGGGAAACATACTTGGTGATTATGAGTGTGGTGACTCTTGGGACTGGTGGAGCCATAGCATTAACAGAGACAACCATCTATGAGTATTGCACCAAGATATAAGGGACTCACAAAGCGGTAACCAAGAACGCATCAGAAGTTAGAGGCTATCCATACCAGGGACCATTACAGACACCAGACATAAAAGTCAACAAACCAGGAAATTCTTACTTGATGTGCTAATATAGACATACATACGACCATTAAGGTCCCATTAAATATAAAAGTGTGTATAAATTGTCATTTAGAATTTCCCAAACTCATACCAATGGAATGGTTAGAACAGCTAATTATCTCAGCTAATACCCCGACCAGGTGCCTGCTTTGGAAATCAGAAGTTCTAAATCTAATTGGAAAAGGCAAGACCAGACTTTAGAAATAAACCGATAGGCCAGGTGGGTGAGCATGATCGTGTTTATACCACGGGGTGGGTAATCAGAACCAACCTCCCTATGATCACAGTCTACCCAACTCCACCTCCTACAACCCCTGCGCCACCGGCTGAATGTCTAGAAATGGTCTCAGGGCATGAAAATGGTATTGTCTTGAGGAATATTGGAAAAGCACTATAATATACATCAGAATTAGTACCAGTAGTTTTAAATATTGCAAAAATAAGATTCCGGATTGGTGTCCTGCCCAGATCAAGAGATTATATAATCGACAGATAAAATATTGTTTTTTAAATAAATTTAGAGTACCCAATTAAATTTTCCAATTAGGGGACAATTTAGTGCAGCCAATCCACCTACCCTGCACATCTTTGGGTTGTAGGGGGGAAACCCACACAAACATGGGGAGAATGTGCAAATTCCACACGGACAGTGATCCAGAGCCGGGATCGAACCTGGGACCTCGGCGCCGTGATACAGCAGTGCTAACCACTGCGCCACCGTTCTGCCCAATCAAATATTGTTAGACCAAGAAGTAGGAAATGACTGGAAAAAGAGTAGAAGACAATGGGTGTGGTAAATGCTGTGACAACGCTGTACAGTACTGAGTGCTGAATTTGGTGCATTTGAGTGCTATAGTGAGAGTTTGGTGACTGAGGGAGTATAAGGGTTCATTTTTTAAATCTAAAGTCTAGTCTTTCTTTTATTTAGTTAATTAACTTAAAAGTTGCTGTTTGGTTTAGAAGAAGGTGAATTTTCAATCAGCTTTAAACAAAGGTTCTACTTGTAGATATTTGCAGCTGGAGCTTGTTAATTAGTTAATTGGATTAGGCCAGTTTTCAGAGGCTAGATTCACAGTATAAAAGTGATCCACCTACAGTGCAGACTTTGTTTGCACTGAGTGCTGAATTTGGTGCATTTGAGTGCTATAGCGAGAGTTTAGTGACTGAGGGAGTGCTGAATTTGGTGCATTTGAGTGCTATAATGAGAGTTTGGTGATTGAGGGAGTGCTGAATTTGCTGCATTTGAGTGCTATAGTGAGACTTTGGTGACTGAGGGAGTGCTGAATTTGGTGCATTTGAGTGCTATAGTGAGAGTTTGGTGACTGAGGGAGTGCTGAATTTGGTGCATTTGAGTGCTATAGTGAGAGTTTGGTGACTGAGGGAGTTAGGTGAGGAGGGAGTAAGGTGCTCCTTTCATTTCGTTTCCTACATTTCCGCAACGAGCGCGAAGGGAGCCAGGAATTTACAGAGAGTGCAGCTGACTGGGAGCAGAGTCGGAGGGCGGAGGTCCAGTTGGTCCACAGGGCAGCTATATTCTGTAAGGTAAGAGGGGATGGAGGCTAGGCCAGTTGCATGCTCCTCCTGTAGGATGTGGGTGGTGAGGGATACCACCTGTGTCCCTGCTGACTATATCTGTGGGAAGTGCACCCAACTCCAGCTCCTCAAAGACTGTGTTAGGGAACTGGAGCTGAAGCTGGATGAACTTCGGATCATCCGGGAGGCAGAGGGGGTTATAGAGAAGAGTTACAGGGAGGTAACCACACCCAAGGTACAGGACAAGAGTAGCTGGGTTACAGTCAGGGGAAAGAAAACAAACAGGCAGACAGTGCAGGGATCCCTCGTGGCCGTTCCCCTTCAAAACAAGTATACCGTTTTGGATGCTGTTGGGGGGGATGACCTACCGGGGGAAGGCCCTAGCGGCCAGGTCTCTGGCACTGAGTCTGGCTCTGGGGCTCATAAGGGAAGGGGGGGAGAATAGAAAAGCAATAGTAGTAGGAGATTCAATGTTTAGGGGAATAGATAGGAGATTCCGTTGTCGCGGGCGAGACTCCCAGAAGATATGTTGCCTCCCGGGTGCCAGGGCCAGGGACGTCTCGGATCGTGTCTTCAGGATCCTTAAGGGGGAAGGTGACCAGCCAGCAGTCGTGGTGCACATTGGTACCGACGACGTAGGTAGGAAAAGGGGTGTGGAGGTAATAAACAAGTTTAGGGAGTTAGGCTGGAAGTTAAAAGCCCGGACAGACAGAGTTGTCATATCTGGTTTGTTGCCGGTGCCACGTGATAGCGTGGCTAGGAATAGGGAGAGAGTGCAGTTGAACATGTGGCTGCAGGAACGGTGTAGGAGGGAGGGCTTCAGGTATTTAGATAATTGGAGCGCATTCTGGGGAAGGTGGGACCTGTACAAGCAGGACGGGTTGCATCTGAACCAGAGGGGCACCAATATCCTGGGAGGGAGGTTTTCTAGTACTCTTCGGGAGGGTTAAACTAATTTGGCAGGGGAATGGGAACCGGATTTGTCGTCCAGCAACTAAGGTAGCCGATATTCAGGATGCCAAAGCATGTAGTGAGGCAGTGGGGAAGGGAACACGGAGATGGGTTGAAGTGTGCATACTTCAACGCAAGAAGCATCAGGAATAAGGTGGGTGAACTTAAGGCACGGATCAGTACTTGGGACTACGATGTGGTGGCCATCACGGAAACTTGGATAGAAGAGGGGCAGAAATGGTTGTTGGAGGTCCCTGGTTATAGATGTTTCAATAAGATTAGGGAGGGTGGTAAAAGAGGTGGGGGGGTGGCATTGTTAATTGGAGATAGTATAACAGCTGCAGAAAGGCAGTTCAAGGAGTATCTGCCTACTGAGGTAGTATGGGTTGAAGTCAGAAATAGGAAAGGAGCAGTCACCTTGTTAGGAGTTTTCTATTGCCCCTCAATAGTAGCAGAGATGTGGAGGAACAGATTGGGAAACAGATTTTGGAAAGGTGCAGAAGTCACAGGGTAGTAGTCATGGGTGACTTCAACTTCCCAAACATTGAATGTAAACTCTTTTGATCAAATAGTTTGGATGGGGTGGTGTTTCTGCAGTGTGTCCAGGAAGCTTTTCTAACACAGTATGTAGATCGTCCGACCAGAGGGGAGGCCATATTGGATTTGGTACTTGGTAATGAACCAGGGCAAGTGATAGATTTGTTCGTGGGGGAGCATTTTGGAGATAGTGACCACAATTCTGTGACTTTCACTTTAGTAATGGAGAGGGATAGGTGCGTGCAACAGGGCAAGGTTTACAATTGGGGGAAGGGTAAATACGATGTTGTCAGACAAGAATTGAAGTGCATAAGTTGGGAACATAGGCTGTCAGGGAAGGACACAAGTGAAATGTGGAACTTGTTCAAGGAACAGGTACTACGTGTCCTTGATATGTATGTCCCTGTCAGGCAGGGAAGAGGTGGTCGAGTGAGGGAACCATGGTTGACAAGAGAGGTTGAATGTCTTGTTAAGAGGAAAAAGGAGACTTATGTAAGGTTGAGGAAACAAGGTTCAGACAGGGCGCTGGAGGGATACAAGATAGCCAGGAGGGAACTGAAGAAAGATATTAGGAGAGCTAAGAGAGGGCATGAACAATCTTTAGCGGGTAGAATCAAAGAAAACCCCAAGGCCTTTTACACATATGTGAGAAATATGAGAATGACTAGAGCGAGGGTAGGTCCGGTCAAGGACAGTAGCGGGAGATTGTGTATTGAGTCTGAAGAGATAGTAGAGATCTTGAACGAGTACTTTTCTTCTGTATTTACAAATGAGAGGGGCCATATTGTTGGAGAGGACAGTGTGAAACAGACTGGTAAGCTCGAGGAAATACTTGTTAGGAAGGAAGATGTGTTGGGCATTTTGAAAAACTTGAGGATAGACAAGTCCCCCGGGCCTGACGGGATATATCCAAGGATTCTATGGGAAGCAAGAGATGAAATTGCAGAGCCATTGGCAATGATCTTTTCATCCTCACTGTCAACAGGAGTGGTAGCAGGGGATTGGAGAGTGGCGAATGTCGTGCCCCTGTTCAAAAAAGGGACTAGGGATAACCCTGGGAATTATAGGCCAGTTAGTCTTACTTCGGTGGTAGGCAAAGTAATGGAAAGGGTACTGAAGGATAAGATTTCTGAGCCTCTGGAAAGACACTGCTTGATTCGGGATAGTCAGCACGGATTTGTGAGGGGTAGGTCTTGCCTTACAAATCTTATTGAATTCTTTGAGGAGGTGACCAAGCATATGGATGAAGGTAAAGCAGTGGATGTAGTGTACATGGATTTTAGTAAGACATTTGATAAGGTTCCCCATGGAAGGCTTATGCAGAAAGTAAGGAGGTATGGGATAGTGGGAAATTTGGCCAGTTGGATAACGAACTGGCTAACCGATAGAAGTCAGAGAGTGGTGGTGGATGGCAAATATTCAGCCTGGATCCCAGTTACCAGTGGTGTACCGCAGGGATCAGTTCTCGGTCCTCTGCTTTTTGTGATTTTCATTAATGACTTGGATGAGGGAGTTGAAGGGTGGGTCAGTAAATTTGCAGACGATACAAAGATTGGTGGAGTTGTGGATAGTGAGGAGGGCTGTTGTCGGCTGCAATGAGACATAGATAGGATGCAGAGCTGGGCTGAGAAGTGGCAGGTGGAGTTTAACCCTGAAAAGTGTGACGTTGTCCATTTTGGAAGGACAAATATGAATGCGGAATACAGGGTTAACGGTAGAGTTCTTGGCAATGTGGAGGAGCAGAGAAATCTTGGGGTCTATGTTCATACATCTTTGAAAGTTGCCACTCAAGTGGATAGAGCTGTGAAGAAGGCCTATGGTGTGCTAGCGTTCATTAACAGAGGGATTGAATTTAAGAGCCGTGAGGTGATGATGCAGCTGTACAAAACTTTGGTAAGGCCACATTTGGAGTACTGTGTACAGTTCTGGTCGCCTCATTTTAGGAAGGATGTGGAAGCATTGGAAAAGGTGCAAAGGAGATTTACCAGGATGTTGCCTGGAATGGAGAGTAGGTCTTACGAGGAAATGTTGAGGGTGCTAGGCCTTTTCTCATTAGAACGGAGAAGGATAAGGGGTGACTTGATAGAGGTTTATAAGATGATCAGGGGAATAGATAGAGTAGACAGTCAGAGACTTTTTCCCGGGTGGAACAAACCATTACAAGGGGACATAAATTTAAGGTGAATGGTGGAAGATGTAGGAGGGATGTCAGAGGTCTGTTCTTTACCCAGAGAGTAGTGGGGGCATGGAATGCACTGCCTGTGGAAGTAGTTGAGTCGGAAACATTAGGGACCTTCAAGCAGCTATTGGATAGGTACATGGATTACGGTAGAATGATATAGTGTAGATTAATTTGTTCTTAAGGGCAGCACGGTAGCATTGTGGATAGCACAATTGCTTCACAGCTCCAGGGTCCCAGGTTCGATTCCGGCTTGGGTCACTGACTGTGCGGAGTCTGCACATCCTTCCCGTGTGTGCGTGGGTTTCCTCCAGGTGCTCCGGTTTCCTCCCACGGTCCAAAGATGTGCAGGTTAGGTGGATTGGCCATGATAAATTGCCCTTAGTGTCCAAAATTGCCCTTAGTGTTGGGTGGAGGTGTTGACCTTGGGTAGGATGCTCTTTCCAAGAGCCGGTGCAGACTCGATCGGCCGAATGGCCTCCTTCTGCACTGTAAATTCTATGATAATCTAGGACAAAGGTTCGGCACAACATAGTGGGCCGAAGGGCCTATTCTGTGCTGTATTTTTCTATGTTCTATGTTCTAGTACGGAAATGACTACTGTTGCAAAATCTGAATGAAAAATGTATAGTTTTCACAAGAGAAAGTATATTAGGGAAATTAAACAACATTCTGCAAGAAACTGAGGGAAATGTAAAAACAAATCAAACAGATATCGTGAAAATATTGAAAGGACAGCAAAAACGGTGATAATAAAAGAGAAGGCTGATGATTCAGATCAGAATCAAATTCTTTGTCATTCCTTTGTGCCTTTAATGTTTCCATTAATGTCAATTTGCTTATGTTATTTTTGCTGAGTTGCCATCTCTAATTTCATATTAGTTTCCTTGGAATGTCTGGTATGCCATCATCTTCTCCTGACACAAACAATTATTTAACATGTTCACTATTTCCTTATCTTCACTTCTAATATCGCCATTATCAATTTTTAAGGGGCACACATGACTCTTGACCACTCTCTTTCTCCTTGTATAATTATAAAAACATTGTTTTGCTTTGATATTCCTTTTTCTAACTTTTTTTTAATAACTCTTTGCTATTCTTTGTACTTCTCCCATTTGCCAGCTACAGTCTGTGCTGTTTTTGACATTTTTGTATGTTTTTTCTGATACTTTTATATTTTTTTAGTCACCATGGCTTTTTGGCAAGAGCTCTTACCCTTAAATTAATTGTAAATCACTTTAAATACTTTTTAGAATGACCTCCCATTGATCTTGTGTCATTTCACCCATTAACAAATTTACTCAGTTTACTGTGGACATTCTTCTGTCTCATGCCTTTAAAGCTGGCCTTACCTAAATATAGAATCTTAGCAGTTGTTTTGCATTTCGCCCTCACAAAATTAATCATCTAATAGTTACTATTTGATACATGTTCACACACTAGTAGGCTGTCAACTAAAGTGACACATTGTTTACTGTTAAATATAATATTGCCTTCCCACTTGTTGGTTCCGGGGTATGTTTTTGCAGTAAACTATCATGAATACAAGAACAAAGAAAATGACAGCACAGGAACAGGCCCTTCGGCTCTCCCAGCCTGCGCCGATCCAGATCCTTTATCTAAACCTGTCTTCTATTTTCCAAGGATCTACTTCCCTCTGTTCCCCGCCCGTTCATATATCTGTCTAGATGCATCTTAAATGATGCTATCGTGCCCACCTCTACTACCTCCGCTGGCAAAACGTTCCAGGCACCCACCACCCTCTGCGTAAAAAACTTTCCATGCACATCTCCCTTAAACTTTCCCTCTCTCACCTTGAAATCATGACCCCCTTGTAATTGACACCCCCACTCTTGGAAAAAGCTTGTTGCTATCCACCCTGTCCATACCTCTCATAATTTTGTAGACCTCAATCAGGTCCCCCCTCAACTTCCGTCTTTCCAACGAAAACAATCCTAATATACTCAACCTTTCTTCATAGCTAGCACCCTCCATACCAGGCAACATCCTGGTGAACCTCCTCTGCACGCTCTCTAAAACATCCACATCCTTCTGGTAATGTGGCGACCAGAACTGCACGCTGTATTCCAAATGTGGCCTAACCAAAGTCCTATACAACTGTAATATGACCTGCTGACTCTTGTACTCAATACCCCGTCCGATGAAGGCAAGCATGCTGTATGCCTTCTTGACCACTCTATCGACCTGCGTTGCCACCTTCAGGGTATGATGGACCTGAACTTCCAGATCTCTGTACATCAATTTTCCCCAGGACTCTTCCATTGACCGTATAGTCCGCTCTTGAATTGGATGTTCCAAAATGCATCACCTCGCATTTGCCTCGACTGAACTCCATCTGCCATTTCTCTGCCTAACTCTCCAATCTATCTATATTTTGCTGTATTCTCTGACAGTCCCCCTTCTATCTGCAACTCCACCAATCTTAGTATAATCTGCAAACTTGCTAATCAGACCATCTGTACCTTCGTCCAGATCATTTATGTATATCACAAACAACAGTGGTCCAAGCACGGATCCCTGTGGAACACCACTAGTCACCTTTCTCCATTTTGAGACACTCCCTTCCACCACTACTCTCTGTCTCCTGTTGCCCAGCCAGTTCTTTATCCATCTAGCTAGTACACCCTGAACCCATGCAACTTCACTTTTTCCATCAACCTGCCATGGGAAACTTTATCAAACGCCTTACTGAAGTCCATGTATATGACATCTACAGCCCTGCCGTCATCAATTAACATTGTCACTTCCTCAAAGAATTCTATTAGGTTTGTAAGACATGACCTTCCCTGCACAAAACCATGCTGCCTATCGCTGATAAGTCTATTTTCTTCCAAATGTGAATAGATCCTATCCCTCAGTATCTTCTCCAACAGTTTGCTGACGTCAAGCTCACAGGTCTATAATTCCCTGGATTATCCCTGCTATTCTTAAACAAAGGGACAACATTAGCAATTCTCCAGTCCTCCGGGACCTCACCCATGCTCAAGGATGCTGCAAAGATATCTGTTAAGGCCCCAGCTATTTCGTCCCTCGCTTCGCTTAGTAACCTGGGATAGATCCCATCCGGACCTGGGGACTTGTCCACCTTAATGCCTTTTAGAATACCCAAAACTTCCCCCTTCCTTATGCCGACTTGACCTAGAGTATTTAAACATCCATCCCTAACCTCAACATCCGTCATGTCCCTCTCCTCGGTGAATACCAATGCAAAGTACCATTAAGAATCTCACCCATTTCCTCTGACTCCATGCATAAATTCCCTCTTTTGTCTTTGAGTGGGCCAATCCTTTCTCTAGTTCCCCTCTTGCTCCTTATATACGAATAAAAGGCTTTGGGATTTTCCTTAACCCTGTTAGCCAAAGATATTACATGACCCCTTTTAACCCTCTTTATTGCGTGTTTGAGATTTGTCGTACTTACCCGATATTCCTCCAAAGCTTCATCAGTTTTAAGTCGCCTAGATCTTATGTATGCTTCCTTTTTCATCTTAGCTAGTCTCACAATTCCACCCGTCATCCATGGTTCCCTAATCTTGCCATTTCTATCCCTCATTTTCACAGGGACATATCTGTCCTGCATTCTAATCAATCTTTCCTTAAAAGACTCTCACATTTCAAATGTGGATTTACCCTTAAACAGCTGCTCCCAGGACTTCCGGTTGTGGCGATGCTGAGCTAAGCCGCACAGTTCGGCAGCTCGCGCAATAACGGACCTTTGGGCTCACCGGAGGAGTCCCAACGGAAATTTTTTAATTGAATCCCGTGTGGGAAAGTGAAGTAAGGTCGTATGGCGGGGATTAGTGGTGGAGCGACGGAGAAAGAGGCTTTGGAGCAGCGGCAAAAACGAGGGGGTAAAACCAAGATGGCGGAGGATGGAGATCGAGCAGCAGCGGGCTGGACCAGCAGGAGTTCCTCAGGCGCTGCGTGGAGGAGCTTAAAAAGGAGGTGCTGCGCCAATGCTGTTGGCGATCGAGGGGCTGAAGGAGACCCAGAAGGCCCAGGCAGTGGAGCTCCGTGAGGTGAGGGATAAAACTAATGAGAATGAGGACGAGATCCTGAGCCTGGCGGTAAAGATGGAGGCGCACGAGGCGGCGCACAAGAGGTGGGCCGAGAGACTCGAGGTCCTGGAGAACAGGTCGAGGAGGAAGAATCTCCGGATTCTGGGTCTCCCCGAAGGAGTGGAGGGGGCTGATGCCAGGGCGTATGTGAGCATGATGCTCCATTCGCTGATGGGTGCGAGGGTCTCTCCGAGCCCCCTGGAGTCCTGGCGAGAAGACCCAAGGCTGGCGAGACTCCAAGGGCGATAGTGGCGAGGTTCCATCGCTTCGCGGACAAAGAGAGTGTCCTGAGATGGGCCAAGAAGGTGCGGAGCAGTAGATGGGAGAATGCGGTGATCCGAGTCTACCAGGACTGGAGTGCGGAGGTGGCAAAGAGGAGAGCGGGCTTCAACCGGGCCAAGGCGGTGCTGCATAAAAAAAGAGTGAGATTCGGAATGCTGCAGCCTGCGCGACTGTGGGTCACTTATCAGGACTGACACCACTATTTCGAAACACCAGAAGAGGCTTGGACCTTTATCCAAACCGAAAAATTGGACTCGAACTGAGGGGCTGTGGTTGTGGGGGAGATGTTGACTGTATACAGGGTTGTAAATATGGGTAAAGAATGTTTCACGGGTGGGATGATGGATGGGATGGGGGAAGAGTTCTTTTTTCTTTTGATGAGATAGTGGGGAATGTGGGCGTCGATGCTGGAGGGAGGTGAGACTCGGGGATGGGGGAACTGGGATAAGGCCGCAACAGGAGCTGCGCCACAGGGGGCGGGGCTGGCTCAGGAAAGCGCGGGCTTTTTCCCGCGCTAGGGAGGTGGGGGATGGAGGAACATAAGGAGGAGGAGAGATTCCCACATGGGGGAGATCAACGGGAACGCCGGGGTCAGCAGAAGTCAGCTGACTCACGGAAGTAGTATGGGGGGAGCAAAAGAGCTAGATGGGGATCTAGCGGGGAGGGGGGGAGAAGGGGGGATAATAGGGTTGCTGCTGCACTGGCCGGGGGGAACTGAAAATGGAAGAGGTGGTCGGGGCGGGGGTTCCCCGTCTGGGGGACTGGAGGGTGCGGGAGACGCGGGCACGGGACTGGCCTAAGATAGGAGACGGATAGATTTTTTTTGTTCTGGGCAGGGCATTGATCCCGAAAGTGGAGGGAATGGAGTATTTGGCCATAGCCATTTCAGACCATGCCCCGCATTGGGTGGAGCTAGAGCTGGGGGAGGAGAGGGACCAACGCCCGTTGTGGCGGTTGGATGTGGGACTGCTGGCGGACAAAGGAAGTGTGTGGGAGGGTGCGGGGGTGCATCGAAAGATATCTGGAGGCCAACGACAACAGGGAGGTGCAAGTGGGAGTAGTATGGGAGGCGCTGAAGGCAGTGGACAGGGGAGAGTTAACCTCCATCAGGGCTTATAGGGAGAAGTGAGAGGGCAGGGAAAGGGAGAGGTTAGTGGGGGAGATTTTAAGGGTGGACAGGAGATATGCAGAGGCCCCTGATGAGGGACCACTCAGGGAGAGACGAAGTCTCCAGACGGAGTTCGACCTGTTGACCACGGGGAAGGCAGAGGCACAGTGGAGGAAGGCACAGGGGGCGATGTACGAGTATGGGGAGAAGGCGAGTCGGATGCTGGCACATCAGCTCCGTAAGAGGATGGCAGCGAGGGAAATAGGTGGAGTCAAGGATTGCAGGGGAACTACGGTGCTGAATGCGGTGAAAGTGAATGAGGCATTCAAGGCCTTTAACGAGGAGCTGTATAGGTCCCAGCCCCCAGGGGGAAAAGAGGGGATGCGACGATTCTTGGACCAACTGCGGTTCCCAAGGGTGTAGGAGCGGGAGGTGGCTGGTTTGGGGGCGCCAATTGGGGTGGAGGAGCTGGTTAAAGGACTGGGGAGCATGCAGGCAGGGAAGGCCCCGGGGCCGGATGGGTTTCCGGTGGAGTTCTACAGGAAGTATGTAGACCTGTTAGCCCCATTGCTGGTAAGGACCTTCAATGAATCAAGGGAGGGGGTGACCCTGCCCCCGACAATGTCGGAGGCAACAATCTCTTTGATCCTGAAGCGGGATAAGGACCCACTGCAATGCGGGTCGTATGGACCGATCTCGCTCCTCAACGTAGATGCTAAGTTGCTGGCAAAAATGTTGGCTACGAGGATTGAGGACTGTGTCCCGGGGGTGATTCACGAGGACCAGACGGGATTTGTAAAGGGTAGGCAGCTAAACACCAATGTGCGAAGGCTCCTAAACGTGATAATGGTGCCATCGGTGGAGGGAGAGGCGGAGATAGTGGCAGCTGTGGACGCGGAGAAGGCCTTTGACCAAGTGGAGTGGGAATATCTCTGTGTTGCGGAGGTTTGGGTTTGGAGAGGGGTTTATCAGTTGGGTTAAACTCCTATATAGAGCCCCGGTGGCGAGTGTGGTTACGAATCGGCGGAGGTCGGACTATTTTCGGCTGTATCGAGGGACGAGGCAGGGGTGCTCCCTGTCCCCCTTGTTGTTTGCACTAGCAATTGAACCTTTGGCCATGGCATTAAGGGAATCTGGGAAATGGAGGGGGGTGGTCCGAGGGGGAGAGGAGCATCGAGTGTCGCTGTATGCAGACGACCTGTTGCTGTATGTGGCGGACCCAGTGTAGGGGATGGTGGAGGTCATGCAGATCCTAAGGGAGTTTGGGGACTTCTCGGGCTATAAGCTCAATGTAGGGAAGAGCGAGTTCTTTGTGGTGCATCCGGGGGATCAGGGAAGAGGGATAGACGACCTACCGCTGAGGAGGGCGGATAGGAGCTTTCGATACTTGGGGATCCAGGTAGCGAGGAGCTGGGGGGCCCTGCACAAACTTAATTTGACGAGGCTGGTGGAGCAGATGGAGGAGGACTTTAAACGGTGGGACATGTTGCTGCTCTCGCTGGCGGGCAGGGTATTGTCAATTAAAATGGTGGTCCTTCCGAGGTTTCTTTTTGTATTTCAATGCCTTTCAATTGTGATCACCAAGGCCTTTTTTAAGAGGGTAGGCAGGAGCATTATGGGCTTTGTGTGGGCGAGTAAGACTCCGAGGGTAAGGAGGGGGTTCCTGGAGCGAAGTAGGGATAGAGGAGGGCTGCCGAATCTGGGTGGCTACTATTGGGCAGCCAACGTGGCGATGATCCGTAAGTGGGTGATGGAGGGAGAGGGGGTGACATGGAAGAGGTTGGAGATGGCGTCCTGCAAAGGAACGAGCCTGGGGGCGCTGGTGACGGCACCGCTGCCGCTCTCGCCGACAAAGTACACCACGAGCCCGGTGGTGGCGGCAACGCTAAAGATCTGGGGGCAGTGGAGACGGCACAGGGGTGCGACAGGAGCCTCGGTGTGGTCCCTGATCAGAGGCAACCATCGGTTTGTCCCGGGAAGGATGGACGGGGGGTTTCAGAGCTGGCATAGGGCAGGTATTAAAAGAATGGGGGACCTGTTCATTGATGGGACGTTTGCGAGCTTAGGGGCGCTGGAGGAGATGTTTGGGCTACCCCCGGGAAACGCTTTCAGGTACATGCAAGTAAGGGCGTTCGTGAGGCGGCAGGTGAGGGAATTCCCGCTGCTCCCGGCACAGGGGATTCAAGACAGGGTGATTTCGGGCGTATGGGTCGGAGAGGGCAAGGTGTCGGCGATATACCAGGAGATGAAAGAAGAGGGGGAGGCTTTGATAGAGGAGCTGAAGGGTAAATGGGAAGAGGAGTTGGGGGAGGAGATTGAGGAGGGGCTGTGGGCTGAGGCCCTAAGTAGGGTTAATTCCTCTTCCTCGTGTGCCAGGCTCAGCCTGATACAGTTTAAGATAGTTCACAGAGTGCACATGACGGGGGCAAGGCTGAGTAGGTTCTTTGGGGTGGAGGATAGATGTGGGAGGTGCTCAGGAAGCCCGGCGAACCATGTCCATATGTTTTGGCCATGCCCGGCACTGGAAGGGTTCTGGAGGGGAGTTGCGAGAACAGTATCTAAGGTGGTGAAAGTCCGGGTCAAGCCACGCTGGGGGCTCGCACTATTTGGAGTAGCGGATGAGCCGAGAGTGCAGGAGGCGAAAGAGGCCGGTATTCTGGCCTTTGCGTCCCTAGTAGCCCGGCGAAGGATCTTGTTAATGTGGAAAGGGGTGAAGCCCCCCAGCGTGGAAGCCTGGATAAATGATATGGCAGGATTTATCAAGTTGGAGAGAATAAAGTTTGCCTTGAGAGGGTCTGCGCAGGGGTTCTACAGGCGGTGGCAACCGTTCCTAGACTATCTCGAGGAGCGTTAGATGAAGGTCGGACAGCAGCAGCAGCAACCCAGGGGGGGAGGAGGGGGCGGGAAGGGGGGGTATCTTTCTTGGGGGGGGGGGAGGAGGGAGGGAGGGGGAAGGTTTTTTTTCTGGGGGGCATTTGAGCAAGAAAATACATGAATGATCCGGAAAACTGAAATGTACGGGAGGAATCCAATGTACAAAGTTCTGTATCATATTGACTTGCCAAGTTCATGTCTTGCTACGCGAACTTTCTTTCTTTTGTGTAACGGGGGGGGGGGGGGGTTGTTTGTAAGGTTGAAAATTTTGTGTAAAAATTCTTAATAAATATATATTTTTTAAAAACAGCTGCTCCCAATCCACATTCCCTAGCTTCTGCCGAATTTTGTTATACTTGGCCTTTCCCCAATTTAGCACTCTTCCTTTAGGACCACTCTATTCTTTGTCCATGAGTATTCTAAAACTTACAGAATTGTGATCGCTATTCCCAAAGTAATCACCGACTGAAACTTCAACCATCTGGCCGGGATCATTCACCAATACCAGGTCCAGTATGGCCCCTTCCCGAGTTGGACTATTTACAAACTGCTCTAAAAAACTCTCCTGGATGCTCTTTACAAATTCTGCTCCATCTACGCCTCCAACACTACATGAGTCCCATTAAATGTTGGGGAAGTTAAAATCTCCCATCACGACCACACTATTGCTCCTACATTTTTCTATAATCTGTCTACATATTTGGACCTCTACTTCACGCTCGCTTTTGGGAGGCCTGTAGTAAAGTCCCAACAATGTTACTGCATCCTTCCTATTTCTTAGCTCTACCCATATTGCCTCAGTGCTCGAATCCTCCATAGTGCCCTCCTTAATCACAGCTGTGATATCATCTCTGACCAGTAATGCAACTCCTCCACCCTTTTTACCTCCCTCTCTATCCCTCCTGAAGCATCTATACCCTGGGATATTTAGTTGCCAATCTTGCCCTTCCCTCAACCAAGTCTCAGTAATACTAATAACATTATATTTTCAGGTACTAATCCAAGCCCTAAATTCATCTGCCTTACCTGCTACACTTCTCGAATTAAAACAAATGCACCTCAGACCACTTGTCCCTTTGCATTCATCATCTCTTTGCTGTCTACTCTTCCCCTTAGTCACAATGAGTTTATTATCTAGTACCTTACTGGCTTTAGTTGCTGCCCCTTTACTGACTTCTAACTTCCTAATCTGGTTCCCATCCCCCTGCCACATTAGTTTAAAATCTCCCCAACAGTGAATACTCAAGAAATGTTCAACTTTTATGAAATGAGCTTGTCTAATTATCTCAATCTTCATGCAAGTTAATATCCTCCATTAAAACTACACTGAATTTACTACATGCTTGTCTAATCTCTGAATTAATGCATTCTGCCACTTCACAGCTGCTTCTAGAGACCCTGGATGCAACTCCCAGTACCATTTTAAATCCTTTCCTGTCTCATAATTCTACCCATCACATCTTCCCTGCTTGCTTATCTCTCATTTTATTATATAATAGAAGTAATGTCATCTTCAATCACTAATGCTACTCCCCTCCACCAGATTCCCTACCCTTTTTGTAGACCTTATCACCCTTGTATTTTCTGTTCCCAGTCCTGATTGTCTTGTAGCCATGTCTCAGTAATGATTATTATGTTATAATCTCTAAGTTGAATTTACACCTGCAATTCACTTAATTATTTCCTTATACTCGATGCATTTGGGCCACATACCCTAACCTGTTATGCTCTGATAATGTTTTCAGAAATTTTGTATTTCTCACTCTTAATTACTTAGCGTCTTTCAGTTTTCTCTTTACATGTATTTGCTAACAAACAATTAGTAATATTAATGCCCAAATAGTTAGTTTTTGTTTGTCTGGACCAAATTGATTGGTCGGTTTGAGGGGCAAGTCTGTTGGTGGGTTAATTTGGTGTGCCATAGTGCGGCCCCCTATTGGAGCTGAGGACCCGGGTTCGATCCCGGCCCGGGCCACTGTCGATGTGGAGTTTACACATTCTCCCCATGTCTGTGTGGATCTCACATCCACAACCCAAAGATGTACATGGTAGGTGAATTGGCCACGCTACATCGCCCCTTAATTGGAAAAAATGAATTGGGTACTGTAAATGCCTAAAAAAAAAAAATTTTTAAATTTGGTTTGCCATGCCTAACACCTGCAAGGCATACAGGCATGTGAAGGACTGAAGCAGCTGCCAATGGTTGGTGGCAGCAATGGTATGGGTATTTGGTGGAGAAGAAAACAGCGGAGGTTAAAGGGAACCCAACCGCAAAATTACTCCTGTCTGGAGCAATTGTTTCCATGAAGGATGGGATGTCATTGATGGAAGGGATGGGGATGGCAAGAGCAGGTTAGGTATGGCATGGGATTGATGGAATGAAGATGGCATTGAGGGATGGCATTGGAAGGGTGGATGCCTTGGTAGGATTGATTGGGGACAATTATTTGATACAATTATCAAAAGCCATTCATTGTGCTAAAATGAAGATTCACTGGATTTGAATGAATAAGTTTCAGTAAAACTATCAGGTGAATTAAAAGAATACATCATCATTGATTCTGTCGACGAGGAAGATGATAACAATCTATACCCTCCAGAATTTGTACACATTCTCAACGCCAAAAGGCATGTCACTACACAAACTTAGGTTTACTGGAGGAGTTATAATGTTGTTACAAAACAAGGACTTTGTCATGAAACAAGGTTAATAGTTAGGAAGTTGTTTTCTTTGATAATAGCTGCTGAAATTATAACAGACAGATTTCAAGGAAATAGAGTGTTTATTTATGGAATAATGTTCAAATGTAAATCTATTTTTTCAAATGAGGAGCAACAGTTGCTAATTAGACTTTCTTGTTCGACAACAATAAACAAGCTACAAGGCCAGATCTTAACACATTTTGCATTTATTTTCTGTTTTTACGGATAGACAGTTTTATGTAGCTTTTTACAAAGTGATATGTTTTACTTTAATAAAAGCCTTTGGTGAAACTAGAACGCCTGTGTTTAAAGAAATACTGTTTCAATAAAAATATAATTCTGTACTGCAAATTGTACTGTTAGTTTCTGACTATTATTCAACTCTCGTCCTTTCCATTTGTTTTATTATATCCTGGTCATTCTTTTTTTTTTTAGAAAATATTTTATTGAAGCATTTGTAATTTTCACAGTTTAACACATTAACATTTCTTAAAAGAAAAACCCCGCGTGGGCCGGCGCATGCAAGAATACTAAAAAACTATGTCCCCTACTGCCCACGCCCTATTCCCTAATTACCCGTACACTGAGTTCCCTGTCCTTATGTAACACTGCCGTGCCTCCTATTTTCTTCCCCCCCCCCCGCCCCACCCTTACTGCTGATGTTCAATTTTCTTTGAAGAAGTCGATGAACGGCTGCCATCTCTGGGCAAACCGCTGAGTTGATCCTTTCAAGGCGAACTCGATTTTTTTCCAGGCTGAGAAACCCTGCCATGTTGCTGACCCACACACCTGACTTCAGGGGCTCCGAGTCCCTCCATCCCTGCAAACTCTGCCTCCGGACCACCAGGGAGGAGAAGGCCAGGACATTGGCCTCCCTCCCCCCCTTGGCCCCCGGACCATCCGATACCCCCAAAGATTGCCATTTCTGATCTCGGGTTTACCATCCCTTCCAGGACTTCTGACATAACGTCCGCAAATCCCTGCCAGAATCCCCTTAACTTCGGACATGCCCAGAACATATGCACACGGTTAGCCGGGCTACCCCCACACCGCACACATCTATCCTCTATCTCTTCAAAGAACTTGTTCATCCGGGCTACCATCATGGGGGCCCCGTGGACCACTTTGAACTGGATCAGGCCAAGTCTGGCACAGGACAAAGATGAATTGACTATATACTGATCATTCTTTGCATGAAGATTGCCCAGATATAAGATCCAAATGATTGGTTACAAGTTTAAACTTGTGTTTCCTAGTTCTCCTGCAGTTCAATTTAAAGGAACATTTTGGGGCTATCTTTTAAATACATTTTGAAAGGGAGTGCAAGATCAGAAAGACCTGACTTGGCAGTCTACACACATATATACTTGTAGGTGTGGGGAGACGTTAGGAACATCAAAAAATATATGGCATACGAGGCCATTCAGTCCAACATGTTCCTGCTGGCCACTAAAGCACTATCCAGCTGAACTTCACTTTCCAGTTCTTGGTCCATAGTTTTGTGGCTTTTGTGCATATCCAAGTATTTTTATTAATATGATGAGGGTTTCTGTTCTAGCTTTTCAAACAGTGAGTTCCAAACCACCACTATCCTCTGGGTGAAAATATTTCACCTCAACTCGGGTCTAATCTTTCTACCAACTACTTTAAATCTAAGCCGCTGGTTATTGCCCTTCTGTTGATAGGTATAGACCCTTCCTATCCATTCTATCTAAGCCCCTCATAATTTTATATAGTATATCTCAATTAAATCTTTCCTTAGTTTCCTTTGTTCCAAAGAAAAAAATCCCAAGCTATCCAATCTTTCTTCAGAGCTAAAATTTTAAATTTTTGCCAACACTTGCATAGAAACCTTTTCTCGAGAGCAACATCCTTCCTGTAATACCATGACTAGAACTGTACGCAGTACTCTAGCTGTGGTCTGACTAGTGTTTTATACAGTTGTAACATAACCTCCTTGCTCTTGTGCTCTAGGCCTCAGCCAATAAAATTATTCTGCTGCATGCCTTCTTGGCCATTGTATCAACGCGCTACAAGATGAAGGCATGTAAAATCGTTGGCTCCAACGCACCCCTCCCTGATGAGCGCAACGCATTCTATGCCCGCTTTGAGCAAGAGGTCAGCGAGAGCGAGCCCTCCACCCCAGAAGCCGCGGATGAACCTGTATCTGAGATCACCACTGCAGACGTCAGAGCAGCCTTCTCGAAGGTCAACCCATGGAAAGCCACTGGCCCGGATGGGGTACCCGGACGAGCACTCGGGTCTTGCGCGGATCAGCTGGCGGGGGTATTCGCAGACATCTTCAACTTCTCTTTTCTTTTTTAAAAAATATGTTTTTATTAAGAATTTTTCAACAATATTTTCCAGCTTACAAACAAACCCCCGCCCCCCGTAACAAAGAAAAGAAAGAGAACTCGCGTGGCAAGACATGAAGATGGCAAGTCAATACGATACAGAACTTCGTACATTGGATTCATCCCGTACATGTTAGTTTCCGGATCATTCATGTGTTTTCTTGCTCAGATGCCCCCCAAAGAAATCCCCCTTCCCCCCTCCCCCCCCCCACGAACGATGACCCCCCCCCCACGCCCCCGGGCTGCTGCTGCTGTCCGACCTTCATCTACCGCTCCGCGAGATGGTCTAGAAACGGTTGCCACCGCCTGTAGAACCCCTGCGCAGACCCTCTCAAGGCAAACTTTATCCTTTCCAACTTGATAAACCCAGCCATATCATTTATCCAGGCCTCCACGCTGGGGGGCTTCGCCACCTTCCACATTAGCAAGATCCTTCGCCGGGCTACTAGGGACGCAAAGGCCAGAATGCCGGCCTCTTTCGCCTCCTGCACTCCCGGCTCGTCCACTACTCCAGATAGTGCTAGCCCCCAGCTTGGCTTGACCCGGACTTTCACCACCTTAGATAATGTTCCCGCAACTCCCCTCCAGAACCCCTCCAGTGCCGGGCATGACCAAAACATATGGACATGGTTCGCTGGACGTCCTGAGCACCTCCCACGTCTGTCCTCCACCCCAAAGAACCTACTCAACCTCGCCCCCGTCATATGCGCTCTATGAACCACCTTAAATTGTATCAGGCAAAGCCTGGCACATGAGGAAGAGGAATTAACCCTACCTAGGGCATCAGCCCATAGTCCCTCCTCAATCTCCTCCCCCAACTCCTCCTCCCATTTACCCTTCAGCTCCTCTACCATAGCCTCCCCGTCTTCTTTCATCTCCTGGTATATCGCCGACACCTTGCCCTCTCCGACCCACACTCCCGAAATCACCCTATCTTGAATCCCCTGTGCCGAGAGTAGCGGAAATTCCCACACCTGCCGCCTCGCAAACTTGCATGTACCTGAAAGCGTTTCCCGGGGGTAGCCCAAACTTCTCCTCCAGTGCCCCTAAGCTCGCAAATGTCCCGTCAATGAACAGGTCCCCCATTCTTCTAATCCCTGCCCGTTGCCAGCTCTGAAACCCCCCGTTCATCCTTCCTGGGACAAACTGATGGTTGTCTCTGATCGGGGACCACACCGAGGCTCCCATCGCACCCCTGTGTCGTCTCCACTGCCCCCAGATCTTTAGCGTTGCCGCCACCACCGGGCTCGTGGTGTACCTTGTCGGCGAGAGCGGCAGCGGTGCCGTCACCAGCGCCCCCAGGCTCGTTCCTTTGCAGGACGCCATCTCCAACCTCTTCCACGCCACGCCACCCCCCTCCCTCCATCACCCACTTACGAATCATTGCCACGTTGGCTGCCCAATAGTAACCACCCAAATTCGGCAGCACCAACCCTCCGCTATGCTCCAGGAACCCCCTCCTTACCCTCGGGGTCTTGCTCGCCCACACAAAACCCATGATGCTCCTGCTTACCCTTTTAAAGAAGGCCTTAGTAATCACAATTGGGAGGCATTGGAATACAAAAAGATACCTCGGGAGGACCACCTTTTTAACCGGCTGTACCCTACCCGCCAGCGAGAGTGGCAACATGTCCCACCTTTTAAAATCCTCCTCCATCTGTTCCACCAGCCACGTCAAATTAAGTTTGTGCAGTGCCCCCCAGCTCCTAGCTACCTGAATCCCCAAGTATCGAAAGCTCCTTTCCGCCCTCCTCAACGGTAGGTCGTCTATCCCTCTTCCATGGTCCCCCGGCTGGATCACAAAGAGCTCACTCTTTCCCACATTGAGCTTATAGCCCGAAAAGTCTCCAAACTCCCGTAGGATCTGCATTACCTCAACGATCCCCTCCACTGGGTCCGTCACATACAGCAACAGGTCGTCTGTGTACAGCGACACTCGATGTTCCTCTCCCCCTCGAACCACCCCCTTCCATTTCCCCGACTCCCTTAACGCCATGGCCAAAGGTTCAATTGCTAATGCGAACAGCAGAGGGGACAGGGGGCACCCCTGCCTCGTCCCTCGATACAGCCGGAAATACTCCGACCTCCGCCGGTTCGTGACCATCAACTTCTCTTTACAACAATCTGAGGTCCCTATCTGCTTCAAGAAGACGACCATCATCCCTGTACCAAAAAAAGCCAAGCAGCGTGCCTTAATGACTATCGTCCAGTGGCTCTGACATCCATCATCATGAAGTGCTTCGAAAGGTTAGTCATGGCACGAATCAACTCCAGCCTCCCGGATTGCCTTGATCCACTGCAGTTCGCCTACCACAGGTCCACAGCAGACGCCATCTCCATGGCCCTGCACTCTACCCTGGAACACCTAGATAACAAAGACACCTATGTCTGACTCCTATTTATCGACTACAGCTCAGCCTTCAACACCATCATTCCTACGAAACTCATCTCCAAACTCTGTGGCCTTGGCCTCGGCTCCTCCCTCTGCGACTGGATCCTGAACTTTCTAACCCACAGGCCACAATCAGTAAGGATAGGCAACAACACCTCCTCCACAATCATCCTCAACACCGGTGCCCCACAAAGCTGTGTCCTCAGCCCCCTACTATACTCCTTATACACCTATGACTGTGTGGCCAAATTCCCCTCCAACTCGATTTTCAAATTTGCTGATGACACCACCGTAGTGGGTCGGATTTCAAACAATGATGAGACAGAGTACAGGAATGAGGTAGAGAAACTGGTGAACTGGTGCAACGACAATAATCTCTCCCTCAACGTCAACAAAACGAAGGAGATTGTCAACGACTTCAGGAAGCATTGTGGAGAACATGCCCCTGTCTACATCAATGGGAACGAAGTAGAAAGGGTCGAGAGCTTCAAGTTTTTAGGTGCACAGATCACCAACAGCCTGTCCTGGTCCCCCCATGCCGAATCTATAGTTAAGAAAACCCACCAACGACTCTACTTTCTCAGAAGACTAAAGGAATTTGGCATGTCAGCTATAACCCTCACCAACTTCTACAGATGCACCACAGAAAGCATTCTTTCTGGTTGTATCACAGCTTGGTATGGAGCCTGCTCTGCCCAAGACTGCAGGAAACTACAAAAGGTCGTGAATGTAGCCCAGTCCATCACACAAACCAGCCTCCCATCCATTGACTCTATCTATAATTCCCTCTGCCTCAGAAAGGCAGCCAGCATAATTAAGGACCCCACGCAACCCGGACATACTCTCTTCCACCTTCTTCCGTCAGGAAAAAGATACCAAAGTTTGAGGTCACGTACCAACTGACTCAAGAACAGCTTCTTCCCTACTGCCATCAGACTTTTGAATGGACCTACCTCGTATTAAGTTGATCTTTTCTCTACACCTTGCTATAACTGTAACATTATATTCTGCAGTCTCTCCTTCCTTCCCTATGTACGGTATGCATTGTTTGTACAGCATGCAAGAAACAATACTTTTCACTGTATACTAATACATGTGACAACAAATCAAATCAACATCAAATGAAATATCAACTTGCCCCATAACTTTAGGGATATGTGGACTTGCACCAATATTCCTCAGTTCCTCTAAATTTTTCAGACTCATATAATTTATTGTGTATTCCCTTGTCATGTTTATCCACCGCAAATGCATTATCTCACAGTTCCCCAGATTGAATTCCATTTGCCTCATTTCTACCTACCTCATTTGTCCTTTTAAAAAAAAAAAATTCCAATTAAGGGGCAATTTAGTGTGGCCAATCCACCAACCATGCACATCTTTGGGTTGTTGGGGTGAGACCCACACAGACACAGGGAGAATGTGCAAACTCCATACAGGCAATGACCCAGCGCCGGGATCGAACCCAGGTCCTCAATGGCATGAGGCAGCAGTGCTAACCACTATGCCACCGTGCCACTCCACCTCACTTGTCCATTGGTGTTTTCATGCAGCCTACAGCTTACTTCCTTGCTACCAAAAACATGGTCAATTTTTGTATCACATGTAAACTTATTAATCACGTCTATTCATATGTTGATAAGGATGTTAAAAAAGCATCCAGGATCCTCGGTGTTATAAATAGAAGACTATACAAAAATTACGAAGTTATAAAATCCTTACATTGCAGAAGAAAGCCATTCGGCCCATCGTGTTTGCACCGATCCTCTGAAAGAGCACCCTATCTAGGCCCACACCCCATTCTATCCCTGTAACCCCACCTAACGTTTTGGACACTAAGGGACAATTTAGCATGGCCAATCCACCTAATCTGTACACCTTTGGACTGTGGGAGGAAACTGGAGCACCCGGAGGAAACTCATGCAGACACAGGAAGAACGTACAAATTCCACACAGTCACTCAAGGCTGGAATTGAATCCGGGTCCCTGGCGCTGTGAGGCGGCAGTGATAATCACTGTGCTACCGTGCTGCCCTAAATGTTTAGAATTAATTTATTAAAAATAATAAACAGTATAAATATATCAGGGCAGGTGATGTGTTGCAGCTGAATATATGAGATCCAACACAAACATGTTTGCACTAAGTGTCTCCAGTTCGAGGAACTTTGGTTCAGAGTTAATGAGCTGGAGTTGGAGCTTCGGACATTGTGATGCATCAGGGAGGGGAAAGTTACCTGGGCACGTTGTCCCAGGAGCAAGCCACACCTCTATGGTTAGGGTCTTCTGATTTAGCCCATGGTCAGGGACAGGAGGGTGCGACTGCGAGTGAGGCAATTTTGGCGATCGAGAAGGTAGAAGTGGGGAAACTTCAGCCTTTGCAATTGTCCAACAGGTTTGAGGTTCATGCAGCTTGCGTGGATAAAACTGGAGGCCACGGGTGGGTGAGCAAACAAACCATGGCACTGTAGTCTAGGAAGCCATTGAAGCAGAAGAAGTTAATAGGAATGTAATGGTAGTACAGGGCAGTATAGTCCGGGATAGATATCCATCTCTGTATCTGAGAGCAAGAGTCCAGGAGGCTGTGTTGCCAGCCCAGACTGGAGTTTGCAGTGGGAGGGCAGGATCCAGTTGTCATGGCCCACGTTGGTACCACCAACATAGATAGGACTAGGAAAAAGGTTCTGCTTAGAATATGGGCTAAATTAAAAAGCAGAACCTCAAATTATTTAACAATAATCTCTGGATTGTTACCTGAGATACGAGCAAATTGGAGTTGAGTAACTAAAATTAGGGAGCTAAGTACATGGTTCAAAGGTTGCTATGGGAGAAATGTGTTTCGATTCATGGGGCACTAACACCACAGTACTGGGGAAAATGGGGGCTGTGACATTGGGACAGCCTTCACCAGAACCATGCTGGGACCAGCATTTTGGTAAAACACAAAACTAGGCCGGTAGAGAGGGTGTTAAACTTTAGAGAGGGATTTAAATGGGGGAGAGGGGTCAAGTGAGGGAAGATGTGATTAACTAAAGGGAGAGAACAGGGAAAGAGAGCAAGGTAGCAATAATGGTAATGATCAGAATTTAGCAGGAAGGGACAGATCATACAAACCTAGGAGTGTGCCAGCCATTTAGGCTAGAGGTTTCCAAAATAATAAAAAGACAGAAAGGAAAGTTCTGTATCTGAATGCATGTAGCATCAAACAAAACAGATAAATTATCAGCTCAATTGGAAATAAATATGGCCGAGGGTCTCGGAAGTATGTCTGCCTCACTGGAGGATATCACCCAGTACCAGGCCGACCTTGATGAGGTTCTGTGGGACATGTCCCACTCTCAGATGGAAATGGCCGAGGTGCTGCAGAGCGTGTTCCAGTCGCAGGTGGGCATTGCCGAGGCACTGCAGAGCATGTCCCAATTACTGAGGAGCATTGCTGAGGGTGTCGACACAATGGTGCAGACTATGGGGAAACGCCACGGCTGGCAGAGCCAGATAATGCAGGGCAGCCGGGGCTCGAACCAGCTGCCCCTCCATTCCATGGTGAACCCCAGAGCCCTATGGGCACCGACGGGGTAGAAGGAGCGCTGAGTGCCAATCCAGACTCGTCCCATGGGGCGGCGACAATGGCCATCAGCTCTCCCGAGCTCTGATGAGGACGTGTCTCCTGGTCAGCAGACCAGGGAGGCACGACTGTGCATGTGCTGCCGACAAGAGAACCGGGCCCTCCGGCCCCAGAGGACGCCCGCCAGAGGCATCGAAGGCGATGAGATAAGCAGCTGGCTGCCTTCACCTCAGATGTGCATCCTGGGAACACACCTAGATGGAGTGGTATAGCTAGGAGTATAAAGCACATTGAAGATTACTGAGGGCACTGGAGGAGGGGGGGGACTGAGTAGGTAGGGGGTGAGGGGTGGGTAGGGAGGCACCATCGGGAGAGTGGGGACATATATTGAACAATAAACACCTTTATGCACAACCAGTAGGAAGGCTCTGTCACTTTCTTCCGCAATGCATCACCACATGCAGGTAGATGGGTGTGAGCGAGCACTCAGCGGACAGGCAGGGGTCAGACTATACCATAGATTGAGGAGCACCAGCGTCCAGCTCTCTGCGGGTTATCATCACCCCCCTGTCCTTGACAGTGATCCGCTGACAGTGCCGACACAGTCCCAGCACCCTGGAGTGATGTGACACATACCCTGCGAGGGTGAGTGGGTAACGATGTGACGATGGACCAGGCCACATTTTAGGTGAAGCAGGCGCATATGAGGGCCTCCCTGGCCCTCCAGGCTTGTTGCACCCTCACCGCTGCTGCCTGTTCTGCAGTCTCCGGTTGGGCCTCAGGTTCCTCCCCAGCCTTGTCATCTAGCCCCTGCTGATCCGACGCCTCTTCATCATCCTCGTCCGCGTCCCCCTCCTCCTCCGAGGTGGCTACATGTTCCTCGTCACCAACCTCCAGCTCATCGCCCTGCTGCTGTGCGAGGTTGTGGAGGGCACAACAGACCCCAACAAAGCGGGCGACCCTCAGGGCGGTGTACTGGAGTGCACCTCTGGAGCGGTCGAGGCATCAGAACCGCATCTGGAAGGGTCCGATGCACCACTCAGTGACAGCCAGGGTGGCTGCATGGTCCTCGTTGTACCGGGTCTCCACTTCAGCCTCCAGCCTCCATACTGGCGTCATTATGAAAATGAAATGAAATGAAAATGAAAATGAAATGAAAATCGCTTATTGTCACAAGTAGGCTTCAAATTAAGTTACTGTGAAAAGCCCCTAGTCGCCACATTCCGGCTCCTGTTCGGGGAGGCTGTTACGGGAATTGAACCGTGCTGCTGGGCTGCCTTGGTCTGCTTTCAAAGCCAGCGATTTAGCCCTGTGCTAAACAGCCCCATTAGCCAGGTCCTCAGCGGAAACCCCTTACCCCCAAGAGCCAGCCACCCATCCTGGGGTGCTCCTCGAAGAGGGCAGGGATGACTAACTGCCCCAGGTTGTAGCTTGCGGCAGATTTCCTGGGAAGCGTGCACACACACGTGCATTATCTTCATCTGGTGGTCGCACACGAGCTGTATGTTGAGGGTCTGGAACCCTTTTCTGTTAATATAGGGCACTCTCAGATGGCCAGGTCAGTGCAGGGCAACATGCATGGCATCTATGAACCCCTGGACTTGGGGCATCCCGGCGATGGCGAAGAAGCCTGCTGACCGGGCATCCTGTTGGGCCTGGTCCATGTCAAAAACAATGTAGTTTTCCATCCGGGCATACAGGGCATTCATGATCTGCCGGATGCACCTGTGGACTGTGGTCTGTGAGATACCACACAGGTCCCCGCTCGAGCCCTGGAATGATCCCGTGGCATAAACGTTCAGGGCTGCAGTGACCTTGACGGCCACCGTGAGCGGGTGTCCTCCTCCACGTGGTGCCAAGTCCGTGAGGATATGGCACAGGTGTCGCACCATCTCCTTGTTGAGATGGAGCCACCTGCGACACAGGTTGTCCGTAATTTGTTCAAATGACCAGCGGCGCCTGTATATCGGGGCATCGCAGGACTCCCCCTTTGGGTCCCTCCCTAGTCTGATGGCTGGCCAGGTCTTCAGGGTGTGAGGCGGTGCCTCAAGCATCTGCAGACACTGCTGCTGCCGCCTTCTCCGGCGTTTGGCCGCATCGCGTAGCACCAGCACCAATAGGGCAACCTCTGCATCCAACATCCCTGCCATAGCGTTCAATTTCTGTAAGGCATGGGGAGAGGGTGTTAAACCGACTAACAGCGATGGCTCCCATCCCGGGACCTTCCATTCCCCCATTGATCCCCCCCCCCCCCCCCCAAAACCACTCTACCTGGAATACCCTCCCCACGTACTCCAGGCCGCAGCGGGCCCCCTCACTGGGCTCCAGGCCCTGCACCCCGGACACCCACTCACAACATCACCCATACAGGGCGCTGGCCCCCTCCCCGTGGCACTCACCCATCCTCCGGACGTGGACATGTCGCTGGAGCTATGTCCCATCCCCTGGATGTTCGGATGTTGGCTGCTGCGTGTGTGGTGTTGCCTCCCACACTGTCCAGGCAACACGGTCTGATTAGGATGCTAGGCTATGACTCCCACATGCTACATGGCCTGACCACCCACGGGAATATACTTGGCATGTGTGAAGTGCTCACTTTACCACAATTGCCAATTCCCTATTAGCAATAGCCTTCTGCTGCACGGCCAGGGCCTCGGCAGTCAGCCCGCCCTTCCTTTCTATATGCCCCTCCCCCTCACAAAAGTCACTGATTATGAACAGGTCTTGAAGAGGTTAGTAATTTTTTTCCATGTGTAGTAGAATCTCTCCTCGAATACCCTGATTATGAATTTCATTTTTTTCTAGTTTCAGGAATTCAGTGAGGTCGGAGAGCCAGTCTGAGGCTCTAGGTGGCGCTGCTGACTTCCACCCTAGCAGAAGTCTCCGCTGAGCAATCAGGGAGGTGAAGGCTAGGGTGTCCACCGCTCTCCTTGTGAAGAGTTCTGGGTGTTCTGACACCCCGAAGACTGTCATAAATGGGCATGGCTTCATGTTAACCCTCACCAACCTGGACATGGACTGAAATAAAGCTGTCCAAAACCCATTGAGTCTAGGGCATGAGCACATCATGTGGGTGTGGTTGGCTGGCCCCTGTGACACCGCTTGCACTTATCCTCCACCTGTGGGAAGAATCTGCTCACCCGTGTCTTGGTTAGTTATGTGCTATGCACCACCTTGAGGTTCATAGGGCTTAGTCCTGTGCAAGAGGAGTTGGAGATGATCCGGTGCCGTGCCTCGATCCCACTGTGCCCTCCCTATCTCCATGCTCAGCTCTTCCCCCACATTTCCTTCGCATTTTGTCGAGTGGGGTTCTGACCTTTTCTAAAAGCTGTCCCTATAATTCGCCACATTTGTCGCGAACATTTGCGCACATGTCCTTCACCGTCAGTTTCCCTCTGGCCTCTTTCCATATCTTCAATGTGGCGTCCATCCTAGCCAGTGTGAACTTATGGTTCTTGCAGATGGGGGACTCTACAGACCTACCACTGAGTTTAAAGTGGTGCCTGAACTGGTTTCAGGTCTTTAGTGTGGCTACTACTGCCGGGCTCCTGGAGTATGTGTGCAGGGGGTCTGGGAATGAGGCAGTGGCTAGCGCCCGGAGAGACATTCCCATACAGGAGGCATCCTCCTATTTGGACCCAGTCCACCTATGGCTCTTTCAGCCACCCCTTCGTCCTCTCTGCGTTTACCACCCAGTGGGAGAATATGAGGTTTGGCAGGGCCAGGCCTCCCACTAGTCGCCCTCTCTGCAGGATCTTCCCCTCCCAGACAAAGGCCATGATTAGCTTACCACACCTGGCGAGGAAGGATTTGGGGATGTAGATCGGGAACAATCTGAATATGAAGAGGAACCTGGGCAGCACTTTTATTTTAATCGTCTGTACCCTTCCTGCTAATGACAGCGGGAATGAGTACCATCTTTGCAGATCCCCCTTCACCTTCTCCACCAGGCTGGACAGGTTCCACTTATGGAGCCTTACCCAGTTGTGCACTATCTGTATCCGCAGGTACCTAAATTTTAATCCTCCAGCTTTGCTCTTCACCTTGGCGGTTCACCGGGAAGATTTGCTCTTCCCCAGGTTGAGTTTGTAACCTGAGAAGACTCTGAACCCTCAAAGGAGTCCTGTTATCTTTCCCATTCTGGCCAGGGGTTCGACACGTAGAGGAGCAGATCATCTACATAGTGAGACACTGTGCTCCCTGCCCCCTCTCCGAATGCCTGCCCACCAATCCGAGGGTGATGGCCAGTGGCTCAATTACCAGTGCAAACTGGAGCGGGATAGCGGGCATCCCTGCCTCGTTCCCCTGTGCAGTCGAAAATACTCAAGAGCTGGCAGGGTTCATCTGTACTCTCGTCATTGGAGCACTGTACAGAGGTTTCACCCATGTGGTGAACCCTCCCTGGTCCAAAACCAAACATTCAAGCACCTCCATGATGTACCTCCATTCTACTTGATTGAAGACTTTCTCAGCATCCAGGCAGATGAATACTTTGGGTGTCTCCTCCCCAGGTGGGTCATAATTACATTCAACAGGCGTCTGATGTTTGCTGTTAGCTGTCTGCCTTTAAAAATCCCAGTCTGATCTTCCGCGATCACTTCTGGCAACTCTCCAGTCATTTCGCCAGCACTTTCGCCAAGACTTTAGCGTCAGCATTCAGAAATTGCCACCATCAGCACCCTTCTTAGCCTTAATCATCCTTTTACATTCCTTTTGTCTTTCTGTCCACGACATCTATGTCAATATCCACCTACTGACGGCCCCTATCCAGCCCCACCGCTCCAAGCCCTCACACAACAGTATAAATCTAACCCTATTTCCAGTTCTCTCCAGCTTTGACAAAGAGTCATCCAGACTCGAAACGTTAGCTTCCTTCTCTCTCCACAGATGCTGTTGGACCTACTGCGATTCTCCAGTATTTTCTGTTTTTGTTTCAGATTCCAGCATCTGTAGTAATTTGTTTATATCTTCGTGTTTAATTCACTGGCACTTTTCTTCCAGGAATGCCTACCCTGAAGAAGTACTGCTCTTCTCTCCAACAGGATTTCCGTTTGTCTGTTTTGCCCTGTGCATCTTCTTTGTTTTCCATTTCCCTCTTGATGTCTGACAAGGTGTTTATCAAATCCTCCTTCCTCAGCGATTGTCTTCGTCTCTGACTTACCTCACGTGGATTTCAACTCAAGTTCCACCCCTAATATTTTCAATCCACCCAGGATTACAGGTATCTCCAGGACATACAACGTTCCTCAGACTGCTGTTCCCGTTGCAATCTAAGATCCACGCTCAGTGCCATGCGCTCAATATCTCTCCAGCAGTGCCAACTCACTATCTCAAAGATGTCCTTGACCCCAGTTGGATTTTATTCTTCGTCTCATCCGATGCCTTAACAAGGAACTTTTTCTCTTTGTTTCAGGTGTTAAAGAACTCCCTCCACCTGTTCAACAGATCTTTTTACCCGCCTCCAGCATTCCCCCTCCACCTGGAAACCTTCCTCCGGCTGCTTACTTGCTCTTGATCTTTTCATTCAGAACTACCAGTGCAGGCACAGCAAGGTGGTGCAGTGGTTAGCATTGCTACCTCATGGCGTTGAGGACTGGGGTTCGATCCTGGCCCGGGTCACTGTCCATGTGGAGTTTGCATATTCTCCATGTGGCTGTGTGGGTCACACCCCCACAACCCAAAAAGAGGTGCAGGGTAGGTGAATTGGCCACGCTAAATTGGCCCTTAATTCGGAAAAAAATAATTGGGCACTCCAAATTTTTTTTTTTAAAGCTGTTGGCGCGACATCGATTGTCCCAATTTCTCTGCTCCTCTCACCCATTCTAATATGTCGCTTTCTGAACTGGCTGCACTCCACTCTCTCAGGTCCAACCTTGCCTTTGTCATCAAACCTGCCGACAAGGGCGTACTGACTTCTGCCTTGAAGAGGTTGAATGCCAACTCTCAAACACTTCCTCTTACCTCCCCCTGAATCATGACTCCACCTCCGAGCATCAAGCCATTGTTTCCAGGATTGTCACTGACCTCATCTCCTCTGGAGATCTTCCCTCCACAGCTTTCAAACTCATAATCTCCCAACCCCGGACAGCCCTTTTCTACCTCATTCCCAAAATCAACAAACAGGACTGTCCCGGTAGGCCCATTGTGTCAGCTGTTCCTGCCCCAACAAACTCATTTCTTCCTATCTTGACTCCATACTCTCTCCTCCTGTCCCGTTCCTTCCCACCTAAATTCACGATTCCACCGATGCCCTACATCATATCAACAACTTCAAGTTCCCCGGCCCTAACCGCCTCCTCTTCACAATGGATATCCAATCCCTCTGTACCTCCATTCCCCACCAGGATGGTCTGAGGGCTCTCCATTTCTTCCTCGTACAGAGGCCTGAACAATCCCCATCCACGAATACTCTCCTCCATCTGGCTGAACGTGTCCTCTCATTGAACAATTTCTCCTTTAATATGTCTCATTTCCTGCAAACCAAAGGTGCAGCTATTTGTACCTGCTCGGGTCCCAGTTTTGCCTGTCTCTTTATGGGGTATGTGGAACATTCCTTGTTCCATCCCACAACTCTTTTATCGGTACATTGAGAACTGTTTCTGTGCCACTTCATGTTCCCCTTTGGACCTGGAAAAATGTATTAATTTTGCTTATCACCTTCACATGGTCCATCTCCGACACTTCCCTTCCCTTCCTTGACCTTTCTATTTCAATTTCTGGGGATAGACTGTACATTAGTATCTATTACAAACCCACTAACTCCCACAGCTACCTTGACTACAGCTCTTCACACCCATCATCCTGTTGTTACGGCCAGGGTTTAGAGAACACCAAAGTATATCATGGAGTTCATCTGACCCACACCTTTTAATAGATTTTGGTTATGGGGAGCACAAGGGCCCACTTTCCAGGTGTTATGCAACAGAGACTGTCAGTATGTTTAAACAAAAACAATGTTTATTCTATGAATTCAGTTAACACTTTATAAACACACAGTAAACAGTTTATCAACTCCAAACACTGATAATCCCCACAGATACAATCCTCTATAGGTAACCCTTAATAACTTTCCTAACAACATCCATAAATCAAAAAGACACTTTTTAACAAAGACAGCAGGTGTGAAAGCTCTAGAGAAAGCAGGTATCACTTTTAAATTATCAAGTGATCTGAACACCTTTTTAACATACAGAGGGAGAGACTCCAACATCCTTGTAGTCTGAATACAGCTTTCAACTGAAAACAAAACTAAGACACACTGCAGCTCCCAGCTCAAAGCGAAAGTAAAAGACAGAATCACATTCCAGCTCCACCCACACAATGACATCACTGCAACTATTTGACAAACACCCATTTCTTAAAGATACACTCCCATGACACTGTAAGGACTCCATCCCATTCTACCAGTTCCTTCACCTCCTTTGCATCTGTTCCGATGATGCCACTTTCCAAAATGGTGCTGCTGACGTCTTCATTCTTCCTTAACCGTAGTTTCGCACCCACAGAGTCGACAGGACTCTCAACCATGTCCGACCCATCTCCCGCACCTCTGTTCAGACCCCATCCCCTCTCTCCCAGAACCAGGATAGCCCTTGTCCTCACTTTTCACCCCACCAGCTTCCGCATTCAAAGAATCATCCTCTGCCAGTCCGCCAAAAAGCTCCAGCATGATGCCACCAGGAAACACATCTTCCCCTCACTCCCCCATCAGCATTTTGCAGGGACCGTTCACTTCGAGATACCCATGTCTACTCCTCCATCATCCCAACACCTCACCATCTTTTCACGGCACCTTTCCATACAATTGCAGAAGGTGTAACACCTGCCCCTTTACCTCCGCCTTGCTCACCATCCCAGGGCCTAAACACTCTTTTCAAGTGAGGCAGCACTTTCAATCTGGTCTATTGCATTTGCTGCTCCCAATGTGGTCTCCTCTATATTGGAGAGACTAAACACAGACTGGGTGACTGCTTTGCAGAAAACCTTCCATCCATCGGCAAGCAGGACCCAGACCTTTCTGTCATTTGCCTTTTCATCTCACCATCCTGCTCTCACAACCACATGTCCTTTCTTGGCCTTCTGCAATGTTCCAGTAAAGCCTAGTGCAAGTTGGAGGAATAGCATCTCATCTTCCAATTAGGCATGGTACAGCCTTCCGGACTTAACACTGTGTTCAATAACTTCCGACTATAAATTCTCTCCTCCACCTTAACCCCATTTTTATTTCTATCAATATATCTTCATTTCTTCTATAGATCTGCTTTTCCCTCACCATTGTCCCCTTCCCCCCAATCCACTTGGGCCATCTGTTCCCAGTTGCCCTTTAACACACTGTTCACATTTGTTAGACATTCACACATTCTAATCTCTTTATGTGCCACTATCAGCACCCTTCTTAGCCTTAATCACCACCATTTACATTCCTTTTGTCTTTCTGTCCACAACATTTTTGTCAATCTGCACCTATTGCTGCCCCCCTATCTAGCCCCACTGCTCCACACTCCCCTCCAACAGTATAAATCCGACCCTATTTCCAGTTCTCTAGCTTTGACAAACCGTCATCCAGACCTGTAACGTGAACTCCCTTCTCACTCCACAGATGCTGTCAGACCTACTGTGATTGTCCAGTATTTTCTGTTTTTGTTTCAGGGGTGAGATGGATCTATATGACCCACACTCCGTCAAGTCCTTTTCTTTTTTGGGGATCAATGAGATTGAGGCCTGTGCCAGCATGGGCAGCAGGCCTCCTTTGACAGTGAATCATTGAACATCTCCCACAAGTGCGGGGCCAGTGCTGCTGCAAATCTTTTGTATAAGTCTACCAGGAACCCATCAGGTCCCTTCGCCTTCCCTGACTGCATGGAATTAATGCATTTCATGATCTCATCGAGCCCTACTGGTGCTTCCACCCCCTGTTTCATGTCTTCTCCCGCCACTGGTATGTCCAGCCCGTTGAGGAACTGTTTCATCCCCGGGTTCTCCTCCGGGGGCTCGGAAGTGTACAGGTCTAGGTGAACGTTTGCGAAGGCCTCGTTAACCTCGTTCAGGACCGCAACCATCCTATCGCTCCTGTCCCTGGCCTGTACTATTTCTTTTAAGGCAGCCTGTTTCCTTAGTTGGTGTGCCAGCAGGTGGTTGGCCTTGTCTCCATGTTCGTAAAAGGCCCCCTATGCTTTGTGGAGTTGGTTGACTGCTTTCCTCGTGGAGAGTAGATCAAATTCCATCTGCAGCTTTTTCTTCTCAACAATTCCACGGTTAGGACCGTGGAGTACTGCTGATCTAGGAGTTGATCGACTGCTGCCTGGTTGCCCTTTCCTTCCTGTTCATTATTTCCCCCCTGATCACCACCTTCAGTGCCTCCCACAACGTGGAGGGTGAGACCTCCCCTTCCTGGTTGTAGGCTATGTAGCCATCGATGGCTTGTGATATTTTTATGCAGAATTCTTTATCAGAGAGCTGTGTCCAACCTCCATGAGGGGTACTGGGCCTGGCCCATCGCCAACCTCACATCCATGTAGTGTGGTGCGTGGTCGGAGATCACTCTTGAGGAGTATTCCGCTCCTGGAAGCACTTTTTTCCCTACGATGAAAAAATCTATACGTGAGAAGGCCTTGTCCACACGGGAGAAGATGGAGTACTCCTTTTCCCCATTTTTGGGTCCTGCATGCAATTAAAGGCCCCCTTCAAGATGAATTGGTGGGTATCCAGGTCAGGGATTTTGGTCATTGTTTTCTTGACAAACTCTGTGTCATCCCAGTTCGGGACATAGATATTTACTAGAACTACTGGGGGCCCTTCTAGGCTCCTGTTTACCATTACAAATTGCTCTCCTGAATCCATCACTGTATCCATCGCGGTGATCGTTGCTGTCTTATCAACTAGTCTGGCCAACCCCCTTGTCAAAACACGCCTGGAATGTTTATCCCACACAGCCCTTTCTTACCCGCAGTCTCTCTCTTAGGTGCATCTTTTGCAAGAAGGCTACGTTGAGATATATGAAGACTCTGGATCTTTTCACCGGCTGTTGAGGCCCTTCACGTTCCATGTGGCCATCCTGATGGGGGGGAGGGTTTGACACCCCACCTCCTGTGGTGTAAGCCATACTCACCTTGTGGGCCTAACCCTGTTTGCCCAGCCTGCCCTTGCTCTCCGACCATTTAAAATGGCCACTGTCTTCTTCCTCTTTGCTGTCAGCTCCACATGTGACCTGTTGTATTTAGTATTCTACCTTCCTCTCTCTCCCCTGCCTATACCCTGCTTCCCCCCTGGCCGTCCCCGCCCGGGTGCTCCCCCCTCTTCGTTTTCCCCTTCCCTGCCCCTTCCATTCCATTCCCTTCCCTGTCATCCTTTGTTTCCCCAAAACTGCTGCTTCCCCACGCACCTGCCAGGCACGCCCTCCCTCTCGGGAGGTGCGCTGTGGTCTCCCCATTCATTTACGGGATGTGGGCATTGCTGGTTAGGCCAGCATTTATTGCCCATCCCTAGTTGCCCTTCACAAGTTGATGGTGAGCTGCCTTCTTGAACCGCTGCAGTCCTTGAGGTGTAGGTACACCCACTGTGCTGCTAGGGAGGAAGTTCCAGGATGTTGCCCAGGACAGTGAAGTAACGGCAATATATTTCCAAGTCAATTTGCTGAGTGACTTGGAGGGGAACCTCCAGGTGGTGGGGTTCCCAGGTGTCTGCTGGTCTTGTCCTTCTAGATGGTAGTGGTTGTGGGTTTGGAAGATGTTTTCTAAGGAACCTTGATGGGTTACTGCAGTGCATCTTGTAGATGGTACACACGGCTGCCACTGTTCGTCAGTGGTGGAAGGTTTGAATGTTTGTGGAAGGGGGAGCAATCAAGCAGGCTGCTTTGTCCTGGTAGGTGTCGAGCTTCTTGAGTGTTGTTGGAGCTGCACTCATCCAGGCAAGTGGAGAGTATTCGGTTACGCTCCTGACTTGGAGATGGTGGACAGGCTTTGGGGGGTCAGGACATGCCATAGGATCCTAGCCTTTGACCTGCCCTGGTAGCCAGAGTATTAATGTGGCTAGTCCAGTTCCTGGTCAGTGGTAACCCCCAGGATGTTGGTTGTGTGGGATTCAGCGATGGTAATGCCATGATAATGTTGGTCTGCTCCAATGTCTTGGTACAAGCAGATGGAATGTCCTTCCCATTTGCATGCCCTCTTGTTTTTGCCCACCTCAGGATCCGCTTCTTGTCCTGATATCTGTGGAGCCTATCATCGCCTTGGGCTGCTGCCGGAGTGAACTGTGGGTATGGTCTAACTCCAGGGGCTTGGCAAAGCCCTCCTCTCCGACCAGCCTCCCGAACATCGCTGCCATGTACTCTGTGGGGTACCTCCCCTCCATTTCTTTCGGCAGCCCCACGATCTGCAGGTTTTGCCGGCGTGACCTGTTTTCTTGGTCGCCGACTTTATTTCTCAGCCCATTGGAGTTCTTTTTTAAAAAATATTTTTTTATTTTCCTCCTTTTTCACATTTTCTCCCAAATTTACACCCAACAATAAACAATAATCAGTAACGAATGTGATGTCAATCCCCATATCAATAACAACGATCCCATCCTTCCACCAAACCCCAGACATTGGCCCGCATGTTACTATAAACAAATGGCAAAAAGGAATCAGGAATCACCCATAGTTACCATTAACACTGTTATGGGCCAGGGTTTAGAGAACCCCAAAGTGTATCATGGAGTTCACCTGACCCACAACTTTTAATAGATTGTGGTATGGGGAGCAAATGGCCCACTCTACGGTATGGTACAGCAGAAATATACAGAACAGTATTTTTTAAAGCAAAATAATGTTTATTCTATGAATTCAAGTTAACCTTTTTAAAACATACAGTGAACATCTTAGCAACCATCAATTCAAATACAACCCCCAAAGAATACAACACTAAGTAATCCTTAATAACTTCCCAAACAACACCCAGAAGACAACAGAAACACCTTTTAACAGAAGCACAAGGTTCTGTGAATGTATTAGGTGAATGTATTAGGTTTACATTCACTACTGAGAACATTTATAATTCTGAATTCACCAAATGATCAAGAGATAGTCTTTTCATGGCAGAGAGATCAACAGTACTCCTGCTCTGTCTGGCTTCAGCTCCAACACCGAAAATGAAACTAAAACACACCCTGCAGCAAACAGTGTACAACGAAAGTAAAAAGCTGACAGTCAGCCCAGCTCCACCCACACTCTGACATCACTGATAAACACCCATTTCTTAAAGGTACTCTCCCTACAGATATTTATATATACACCCATTTATAAACACCCATTTCTTAAAGGTACTCTCACATGACAACACATACAGACCCCTTCCCCAACCCTCCCAGCCCCCAACCCCTCTAATGTTTGATGTGATCCAATTCTCGAAAGTGCATAATGAATAATGCCCATGAATTGTAGAATCCCTCCATCATTCCCCTCATTTCAAATTTGACCTTTTCAAGCGTTAAGAATTCCAGCAGGTTCCCCCGCCACACCAGGGCACAGGGTGGAGAGGTTGATCTCCACCCTAACATTATCCGTCTTTGGGTGATCAACGAGGAAAAGGCTACAATGTCTACCTCCGCGCCCGTTTCCAACCCTGGCTGGTCTAACACCCCGAATATGGCCTCCCCAGGCCCAGGTCCAGTTTCACGTGTACCACTTTAGAGATTACCCTAAACATCTCCTTCCAGTAATCCTCCAGCTTTGGACAGGACCAAAACAAATGAACGTGGTTTGCGGGGCCACCCCCGCAACGTTCACACACATCTTCGACCCCTCAAAGAGCCGGCTCATCCATGCCTTGTAAGGTGCACTCTGTACACCACCTTCAGCTGTACCAGCCCCAACCTCGCACACGAGGTGGAGGCGTTCACCCTCCGGAGAACCTCACACCAGAACCCCTCCTCCATACCCTCTCCCAACTCTTCCACTTTGCCTTGATCCCTTCTAGTGGCACCTTCTTCTCCTCCAAAATAGCCCCGTAAGCCACCGATACTACCCCCTTCTCCAGTCCCCCTGTCGTCAGCACCTCGTCAAGCAATGTGGAAGCTGGCTCGACTGGGAAGCTCTGTATCTCCTTTCTGGCAAAGTCGCGAACCTGCATGTATCTAAATATTTCGCCCTGCTCCAGCCCATACTTCACTCCCAGCTCCTTCAATCCCGCAAATCGACTCCCAAGAAATAAATCTTTTAGTGTTCTAATTCCTTTCTCCTCCCATCTCCGAAGATTTCCATCCCATTTCCTTGGCTCAAATCTATGGTTCCCCCGAATCAGCATTTCTCTTGACCCTACCCCCAACCCGAAATGCTTTTGAAACACCCTCCATATTCTCAACGAAGCTATTACTACCGGACTCCCTGTGTATCTCCCTGGGGCCGTCGGGGGCGGCGCTGTCGCTAGCGCCTTCAATACCGACCCTCTACACAAACTCTCCTCCATTCTGACCTGTTGGGAATCAACCCCTCTGATCCAGCTCCGTACCTTCTCCACATTCGCCGCCCAGTAATAATACATCAGGTTTAGAAGACCCAACCCCCCTGCCTTCCTCTCTGTAGCAGCACCTTTTAAATTCTGGCCACCTTCCCTCCCCATATGAGCGAGGTAATCATCCCTTCAATCTCTCTAAAAAATGCCTTTGGCAGGAAAATCGGCAGGCGTTGAAAAATAAACAGGAATCGCGGCAGCACATTCATTTTAACTGCCTGTACCCGACCCGCCAATGACAGAGCGAGACCATCCCACCTTGCCAGATCAGCTTTCACTCTCCCCACCAAACTACAAATGTACCTACGGAGCCCCCCCCCCCCCCCAACCAATCTCGGGCAACCAAACCCCCAGGTATCTAAAGTGAGTCCCTGCCTAGCCCATTGGAGTTCCAACCAACCTCGACACCTCGGCCTCGAAAGCTGCGATCCAGTCTCCTTGGTCTGTGGCGGCCTTTTGTAATTTGGTTGAACCTCAGCTGGAGTATTGTGCCCACCACACTTCAAGAAGAATGTCAAAGGCCTTGGAGAGGGTGCTGAGGAAATTTATTGGAAGAATATATATATTTAAAAAAATATATCTTAATTCAAATTTTCAACAGATTTTCAACAAACCCCCCCACTACAGAAAAAAGAACACCACCCGCAAGAATTATACATAGAATTTCCCCAAACTACCATAACCCCCCATATAACAATAAAAACACAAATAGGGAAACCCCCCCACCCTAACCCAAATGCCACCCCAGAAGAAACCCCCCCCTCCCCGGGTTGCTGCTGCTGCTGACCTATGGGGGAAGGGTAAATACGATGCTGTCAGACAAGAACTGAAGTGCATAAGCTGGGAACATGGGCTGTCAGGGAAGGACACAATTGAAATGTGGAACTTGTTCAAGGAACAGGCACTACGTGTCCTTGATATGTATGTCCCTATCAGGCAGGGAAAAGATGGTCGAGTGGGGGAACCATGGTTGACAAGAGAGGTTGAAAGTCTTGTTAAGAGGAAGAAGGAGACTTGTGTAAGGCTGAGAAACAAGGTTCAGACAGGGCGCTGGAAGGATACAAGATAGCCAGGAGGGAACTGAAGAAATGGATTAGGAGAGCTAAGAGAGGGCATGAAAAATCTTTGGCGGGTAGGATCAAGAAAAACCCCAGGACCTTTTACACATATGTGAGAAATATGAGAATGACTAGAGCGAGGGTAGGTCCGATCAAGGACAGTAGCGGGAGATTGTATATTGGGTCTGAAGAGATAGGAGAGGTTTTGGACGAGTACTTTTCTTCAGTATTTACCAATGAGAAGGGCCATATTGTTGGAGAGGACAGTGTGAAACAGACTGGTAAGCTCGAGTAGATACTTGTTAGGAAGGAAGATGTGTTGGGCATTTTGAAGAACTTGTGGATAGACAAGTCCCTGAGCCTGATGGGGAAGCAAGAGATGAAATTGCAGAGCCGTTGCCAATGATCTTTTCGTCCTCACTGTCAACAGGGGTGGCACCAGGGGATTGGAGAGTGGCGAATGTCGTGCCCCTGGTCAAAAAAGGGAATAGGGATAACCCTGGGAATTATGGGTCAGTTAGTCTTTCTTTGGTGGTAGGCAAAGTAATGGAAAGGGTACTGAGGGATAACATTTCTGAGCATCTGGAAAGACACTGCTTGATTGGGGATAGTTAGCGCGGATTTGTGAGGGGTAGGCTTTGCCTCACAAGTCTTATTGAATTCTTTGAGGAGGTGACCAAGCACGTGGATAAAGATAAAGCAGCGGATGTAGTGTACATGAATTTTAGTAAGGCATTTGATAAGATTCCCCATGGTAGGCTTATGCAGAAAGTAAGGAGGCATGGGATAGTGGGAAATTTGGCCAGTTGGATAACTAACTGGCTAACCGATAGAAGTCAGAGAGTGGTGATGGATGGCAAATATTCAGCCTGGAGCCAAGTTACCAGTGGCGTACCATAGGGATCAGTTCTGGGTCCTCTGCTGTTTGTGATTTTCATTAATGACTTGGATGAGGGAGTTGAAGGGTGGGTCAGTAAATTTGCAGACGATACGAAGATTGGTGGAGTTGTGGATAGTGAGGAGGGCTGTTAGCTGCAAAGAGACATAGATAGGATGCAGAGCTGGGCTGAGAAGTGGCAGGTGGAGTTTAACCCTGAAAAGTGTGAGGTTGTCCATTTTGGAAGGAAAAATATGAATGCGGAAAACAGGGTTCTTGGCAATGTGGAGGAGTAGAGAAATCTTGGGGTCTATCTTCATAGATCTTTGAAAGTTGCCACTCAAGTGGATAGAGCTGTGAAGAAGGCCTATGGTGTGCTAGCGTTCATTAGCAGAGGGATTTAATTTAAGAGCTGTGAGGTGATAATGCAGCTGTACAAAACCTTGGTAAGGCCACAGTTGGAGTACTGTGTGCAGTTCTGGTCGCCTCATTTTAGGAAGTTTGTGGAAGCTTTGAAAAAGGTGCAAAGGAGATTTACCAGGATGTTGCCTGGAATGGAGAGTAGGTATTACGAGGAAAGGTTGAGGGTGCTAGGCCTTTTCTCATTAGAACGGAGAAGGATGAGGGGCGACTTGATAGAGGTTTATAAGATGGTCAGAGGAATAGATAGAGTAGACAGTCAGAGACTTTCTCCCCAGGTAGAGCAAACCATTACAAGGGGACATATATTTAAGGTGAATGGTGGAAGATGTAGGGGGATGTCAGAGGTAGGTTCTTTACCCAGAGAGTAGTGGGGGCATGGAATGCACTGCCTGTGGAAGTAGTTGAGTCGGAAACATTAGGGACCTTCAAGCGGCTATTGGATAGGTACATGGATTACGGTAGAACGATGGGGTGTAGATTAATTTGTTCTTAATCTAGGACAAACGTTCGGCACAACATCGTGGGCCGAAGGGCCTGTTCTGTGCTGTATTTTCTGTGTTCTGTGTTCTGTTCTACCTCCTCCTAAAGCCCCGTGAGAAAATCTAGGAACGGTTGCCACCGCCTGAAGAACTCTTGCACAGACCCTCGCAAGGCAAACTTTATCCTCTCCAGCTTGATGAACCCTGCCATGTCATTAATCCAGGCTTCCACGCTAGGGGGCTTCGCATCCTTCCACAGCAACAAAATCCTCCGCCGGGCTACCAGGGACGCAAAGGTCAGAATACCGGCCTCTTTCGCCTCCTGCACTCCCGGCTCGTCCGATACCCCAAATAATGCTAATCCCCAGCTTGGCTTGACCCGGGCGTCCACCACCTTGGACATAGTCCTCGCAAAGCCCTTCCAAAACCCATCCAGCGCTGGGCACGTCCAGAACATATGGGCGTGATTTGCTGGGCACCCCGAGCACCTCACACATCTGTCCTCCACCCCAAAGAACCTACTCAACCTCGCCCCTGTCATATGCACTCTGTGAACAACTTTAAACTGTATCAGGCTGAGCCTGGCACAAGAGGAGGAAGAGTTAACCCTACTCAGGGCATCAGCCCACAGACCCTCATCTATCTCCTCCCCGAGCTTCTCCTCCCATTTGCCCTTTAGCTCCTCCACCGAGGTCTCCTCCTCTTCTTGCAGCTCCTGGTAAATCGCCGAGACCTTGCCTTCTCCAACCCATACCCCCGCTATCACCCTGTCCTGAATCCTGCGTGCCAGAAGCAGCGGGAATTCCCTCACCTGCCGTTTCACAAACGCCCTCACCTGCATGTATCTAAAAGCCTTTCCCGGGGGTAGGACAAATTTCTCCTCCAGCCCCCCTAGGCTCGCAAACGTCCCATCAATGAACAGGTCCCCCATTCTTTTAATCCGTGTCCGATGCCAGCTCAGAAACCCCCCATCCATCCTTCCCGGGACAAACTGATGGTTCTCTCGAATCGGGGACCAAACCGAGGCCCCCACCTCACCCCTATGACGCCTCCACTGCCCCCAGATCTTCAGAGTCACCGCCACCACCGGACTCATGGTGTACCTTGTCAGCGGGAGCGGCAACGGTGCCGTCACCAGCGCCCTCAGACTCGTGCCCACACAGGATGCCATCTCTAGCCTCTTCCACGCCGCCCCCTCCCCTTTCATTACCCACTTACGGATCATCGCCACAATGGCTGCCCAGTGGTAGCCACATAGATTCGGCAACGCCAGCCCTCCTCTGTCCCTGCTACGCTCCAGGAAAACCCTTTTTACCCTCGGGGTCTTATTCGCCCACACGAATCCCACGATGCTTCTGCTTACCTGGTTAAAAAAGGCCTTAGGGATCAAAATGGGAAGGCACTGAAATACAAAGAGAAACCTCGGAAGGACCGTCATTTTAACCGACCGGACCATACCCGCCAGTGAGAGTGGCAGCATATCCCACCTTTTAAAATTCTCCTCCATCTGCTCCACCAACCGCGTCAAATTGAGCTTGTGCAGGGCCCCCCAATTCCTAGCTACCTGGATCCCCAGGTACCGAAAGCTCATTTCCACCCTCAGCGGAAGCTCATCTATCCCCCTTCCCTGGTCTCCTGGGTGCACTACAAAGAGCTCACTCTTCCCCACGTTAAGTTTATACCCCGAAAAGTCCCCAAACTCCCTAAGGATCCGCATGACCTCCGCCATCCCCTCTACTGGGTCCGTAACATACAATAACTGGTCATCGGCATACAGCGACACCCGGTGTTCCTCTCCCCCCCGAACCAATCCCCTCCAGTTCCTGGACTCCCTCAATGCCATGGCCAGCAGCTCAGTTGCCAGTGCAAACAACAAGGGGGACAGGGGACACCCCTGCCTCGTCCCCCGGTACAGTCGAAAGTACTCCGACCTCCGCCGGTTCGTAGCCACACCCGCCACCAGGGCTTTATATAGTAGCCTAACCCAACTGATGAACCCCTCCCCGAACCCAAACATCCGCAGCACCTCCCAAAGATACTCCCACTCCACCCTATCGAAGGCCTTCTCCACGTCCATAACCGCCACTACCTCAGCTTCCTCCTCCACCGAAGGCATCATAATTACATTAAGGAGCCTCCGCACATTGGTGTTCAGCTGCCTACCCTTCACAAATCCCGTCTTGTCCTCATGAATCACCCCCAGGACACAGTCCTCAATTCTCGTGGCCAGAACCTTCGCCAGCAACTTCGCGTCGACATTGAGGAGCGAGATCGGCCTGTACGACCCACACTGTAATGGGTCCTTGTCCCGCTTCAAGATCAAAGAGATCAGCGCCCTGGATATTGTCGGGGGCAAGGACCCCCCCTCCCTCGCCTCATTGAAAGTCCTCACTAGCAGCTGGCCCAGCAGGACCACGTACTTCCTATAAAATTCTACCGGGAACCCATCTGGCCCCGGGGCCTTCCCTGCCTGCATGCTCCCTAGTCCCTTAACCAGCTCCTCCAGCCCAATTGGTGCCCCCAGCCCAACCACCTGCTCCTCCTCCACCCTCGGGAACCTCAGCCGATCTAGAAATTGGCGCATCCCCCCCCCCCCCCCCCCCCCCGGTTCGGGGTCTCAGACCTATACAGCTCCTCATAGAAGTCCCTGAATGCCTCATTTATTCCCACCTCACTCCGCAGCTTGTTCCCCCCTTTATCCCTAATTCAACCAATCTCCCTCGCTGCCTCCCTCTTCCGAAGCTGATGTGCCAGCATCCGACTCGCCTTCTCCCCATACTCATACGCCACCCCCTGCGCTTTCCTCCACTGGGCCTCTGCTTTCCCAGTAGTCAGCAAGTCGAATTCCGTCTGGAGGTTCCGTCGCTCCCTAAGTAGTCCCTCCTCGGGGGCCTCTGCATAGCTCCTGTCCACTCTTAATATATCCCCCACCAGTCTCTACCTCTCTCTCTTCTCTCTCTTCTCCCTATGGGCCCAAATGGAGATTAGCACTCCCCTGACCACCGCCTCAACGCCTCCCAGACAACCCCCACCTGCACCTCCCCATTGTCATTGACCTCTATGTATCTTTCGATACACCCCTGAATCCACCCGCACACCTCCTCATCCGCCAACACACCTCCTCATCCACCAACATTCCCACATCGAGGCGCCACAGCGGGCGCTGGTCCCTCTCCTCCCCCAGCTCCAGCTCCACCCAATGTGGGGCATGATCTGAAATGGCTATGGCCGAATATTCCGTGCCCTCCACTCTTGGGATTAGCGCCCTACTCACGATGAAAAAATCTATCCGGGAGTAGGCTTTATGGACGTGGGAAAAAAAGGAAAATTCCCTGGCCACCAGCCTGGCAAACCTCCATGGATCCACTCCCCCCATCTGGTCCATAAAGCCCCTAAGCACCTTGGCCGCAGCCGGCCTTTTACCCGTCCTGGACCTAGACCGGTCCAATGCTGGGTCCAGCACCGTGTTGAAGTCCCCCCCCATTATCAGGCTCCCTGCCTCCAAATCCGGAATCCGACCCAACATGCGCTTCATAAATCCGGCATCATCGCAATTTGGGGCATATACGTTCACCAATACCACCCACACCCCCTGCAACCTTCCACTCACCATCACGTACCGACCTCCATTATCTGCCACAATGTTCAGCACCTCAAACGACACCCACTTCCCCACCAGAATCGCCACCCCTCTATTCTTTGCGTCCAACCCCGAGTGAAAGACCTGCCCTACCCACCCCTTTCTCAGCCTAACCTGATCTGCCACCTTCAAATGCGTCTCCTGGAGCATACCCACATCTGCCTTCAGTCCCTTTAGGTGCGCGAACACCCGGGCCCTCTTGACCGGCCCGTTCAGGCCCCTCACATTCCAAGTTATCAGCCGGATCAGGGGGCTTCCCCCCCTTCCCCCTGCTGACTAGCCATCTCCCTTTTTAGGCCAGCCAGGTGCCCGCGCCTCCCGCACCCCCCATTCCCCCAGGTGGCGAAATCCTGCCCCGACTCCCTCTCCTAGCTCCAGCTCCCCGTTGGCCAATGCAGCAGCAACCCAGGCACCCCCCCCCCCCCCCCCCCCGCGCCCCCCCCCCCCCCCCCCAGCTAGATCCTCCTCTAGCCGTTTTGCTCCTCCCATGGCACTCCTGTAAGTCAGCTGACTCCTGCTGACCCCGGCCTCTCCTGTAGCCATGTAAAATGGCTGACTCCCGATTAGAATGGTCAAACCCCGATTTAAAATGGCGAACGGAAGAGGCTGATGGGAAAATCAGCCAACAGGGCTCAAACGGACAGCTGTAGGTAAAACAGTGTATTCACCTCTGGGGAAGTCAGTCCAGACCGATACCTGCAGCCATCAACATCACAACAACCCAGCCATCTGCATTTTAATCAGCCATCCCCGGGAACAATTGCTACAAATTAGCAACATAAAGCCAACCCAGACCTTTCGGCGCCAGCAGGGGCTGACACAAAGAAAGGTAAACGACCACCCCCCGATCAAGGAATCGCTCCAGTATTGGTTCCAATCACTTGGAACCAGGTACAAGATCCGCCCCGAGAGGCGGGAAGCCCCTGGGGACTATAAGAATAGGGGCCAAGTTGAAATCGACCCTTCTCTTCCTGCTCGCAACCTTCGAGATCCTTCTACAAGAAACTGTAAGTTTTACTCCAGCGATCGCTACCAGATAGGCGCTCCTGACTATCGACTTGTACCAGCTTTTGAATCCCGCAGGCTCAGAACCAATTCGAAAGACCATTTGTTTCCTTGACCTGGTGGGCCATTTCCAAAGTTAAGTATTGGCCTGGTAGTGGTAGGTAGTAGTCTAGAAGTAGGATTATTGTATAAGTATTAATTGCTGTATATAATAAATGAGTGTTGATTTAACTCTTACTAAGCGGTGTGTTGCATTATTAATCATTACTTGTACTTGAACCACGTGGCGGTATCAGAAAGATACCTGGCGACTCATGAGCAAAGGTGACAGAATTAGAGCAAATAAACAAAGGCTAAAATGAGCAACATTTTGGCGACATCCTGACGGGACCCGATCTAGAAGTGGAAAACCACTCCGGGAGAACCCAAGAAACTTTGAATTAGAATCCAATTGGAAAGAAAAAAACCCACAAGTGTTCAAGCAGTTCTGATTGATAGTCATAATTCGGAAGTGTGTGTATGCATGCGTAACTAACAGGGCTATAAGGTAAAACTGATAGATTTTTGTTGCGTCAAAACTGTCGGAAGTATGTATTTTCGGAAATTAGCGCAAGCCGTACCCGCATCTACGACAACACCTTAGCCCCCTGTTCCAAATTTAAACGAAGCAAGCGGATAGGAAAGATGGCCATGCAGGCAATGCAGCGCCTTATGAACCCTGAGGAATTTGCGGTCACAGGGACCAGCAGCAGTAGAGTGGGACAGTGTCCCATTTGGGAAGAGGAAATCCGGAAATATCTCAAGGGCAAAGGATGGCCCATGTGGAATGATTTCTGCGATCATAACGAATCAGGTCCCGGAAGTATAGGGCATACTTGGTGGGAGAACCTGAGCGAGATACACAAAAAGAGCTTGGGAAAAGCTCGCAAGCCGATGGCAATCGTGTCCTGTTTGGCACAATTGCGAGGCACAGAGGAGGTCGTCAAGACGCTCCGTAAAGAAGTAGAGGGCATACATTGGATGAGTAAAGTCGATGTATGCGAGGTTGAGAAAGAGAATTTAGAGTTAAGAAGGAAATTAGCAGCAAAGGATGAAGAGGTGGCTGACGCCAAACGGGGTCACCAGTCTTGTCTGGCGCATTTAAGCAGTTTCCAATCACAGACACGCAGCATGCAGTCCTGGTAAGGAAAGAAACAGAAAAGCAGGTGGAGACACTACAGAAACAACGTAGTGATCTCAAGGCAGCCTTGAGAGCCCTCCACGCTGCCACCACAGAACAAAGACAGAGCACCATAGACCATGCAAAGTGCCGGAAGCAGATTGCAGACCTGCAATCACTGCTGTCTATCCAGAAAGGATTTCAGGAAACCTTTGGGGAGAAGTTAGACCAGGACGACGGCCCTGATTGGGAAGAGTTACAAGAAACAGCGCAGAGATATGTTCAGGGAACATGTGTGCAGGGAAAGCCCCAAAGGAGAAAAGCACCCCAACCCCCCACACAGCAGGTAGTTCAGGTTCCAATGAACCCTGTAACAACCCACCGCACAGCCACATCGGACGATGCGGAATTTCTATATTCCACCCCCCTAACAATGACCCAATTACGGGACGCGTGTGCAAAGATCACACCGTTCCTCCCCGCCGCAGACCCCCACTATTTCTTTGTCACCGTCAAACATCAGGCGACCATGTACGGCCTGGATGAGAGAGAGCATGTAAAGCTCATGGTTCTAAGCTTAGATCCATCGTTAGCAGCAGCCCTTCCCGACCCACAGAACGTAGGAGGAGGCACCCTTGCAGAAATGCATACCGCAATCCTGGATGCGATCGGGTATAACCGGGGTGACCCCGTAGATGGCCTCAATAAGTGTAGGCAGAAGAAGTCTGAGCACCCCACAGCGTTCGCAGGACGCCTGTGGGTTCACTTTGCAGCAGTTTTTGGAGACGTAGACCGTGCCCATTTGTCCCCAGACAATATGGCCAAATGGACCCGCACCCTTATCTCCCATTTAAAAAAATATATATATTTATTAAAGTTTTTTAACACAATTTTTCTCCCTTACAAACAATAACCCCGCCCCCCTCGTAACAAAAAAAAACGAGAAATCGCGCAGAGCAAGATATATACATGGCAAAATGATATATTTACACAGCTTTGTACACTGGCCCTTACCCGTACGTGCCAGTTTCCCCAACCCTTCCTGTTATCTCTTGCTCATCCACCCTCACAGGCAATCCCCCCTTTCCCCCCCCTCCCTCCCCCTCCCTCCCAGGACGTCCCCTCCACCCACCCACCCCCCCCCCCCCCCCCCAAGGTTGCTGCTGCTGGCCGACGTTCCTCTAACGCTCCGCGAGATAGTCTAGGAACGGTTGCCACCGCCTGTAGAACCCCTGCGCAGACCCTCTCAAGGCAAACTTAATCCTCTCCAACTTTATGAACCCTGCCATATCATTTATCCAGGCCTCCAGGCTGGGGGGCTTCGCCTCCTTCCACATTAGCAAGATCCTTCGCCGGGCTACTAGGGACGCAAAGGCCAGAATGCCAGCCTCTTTTGCCTCCTGCACTCCCGGTTCGTCCACTACTCCAAATATTGCTAGCCCCCAGCTTGGCTTGACCCGGACTTTCACCACCTGAGATATTGCTCCCGCCACTCCTCTCCAGAACCCCTCCAGTGCCGGGCATGACCAAAACATATGGACATGGTTCGCCGGGCTCCCTGAGCACCTTCCACATCTGTCCTCTACCCCAAAGAACCTACTCAACCTCGCCCCCATCAAGTGCGCTCTGTGGACCACCTTAAATTGTATCAGGCTGAGCCTGGCACACGAGGAGGAGGAATTAACCCTACCTAAGGCATCAGCCCACAGACCTTCCTCGATCTCCTCCCCCAGCTCCTCCTCCCATTTACCCTTTGACTCTTCTACCAGTGCTTCCCCCTCTTCTTTCAACTCCTGGTGTATTTCCGACACCTTGCCCTCCCCGACCCATACACCCGAGATCACCCTGTCTTGAACTTCTTGCCGGGAGCAACGGGAAATCCCTCACCTGTCGCCTCACAAAAGCCCTCACCTGCATATATCTAAAGGCATTTCCTGGGGGTCACCCTTATCTCCCATGCCACAGGTGCAGGCCAGAATGCCTGTACTAGTTATGACCCCTCAGAAGAGGCCCATAACGAGAAATGGGTGGTGAAAAGATTGTCCCGTGTTTGGGAGCAATCTGTTCAGAGCAAGCCTTGTGGATAGCACAATTGCTTCACAGCTCCAGGGTCCCAGGTTCGATTCCGGCTTGGGTCACTGCCTGTGCGGAGTCTGCACATCCTCCCCGTGTGTGCGTGGGTTTCCTCCGGGTGCTCCGGTTTCCTCCCACAGTCCAAAGATGTGCGGGTTAGGTGGATTGGCCATGATAAATTGCCCTTAGTGTCCAAAATTGCCCTTAGTGTTGGATGGGGTTGCTGGGTTATGGGGATAGGGTGGAGGTGTTGACCTTGGGTAGGGTGCTCTTTCCAAGAGCCGGTGCAGACTCGATGGGCCGAATGGCCTCCTTCTACACTGTAAATTCTATGAAACCCACCATTAAAAATAGCGAGGAAAAGCAAGCCGCCGCAGACATGCAGGCAGTAAAAGCAACACATCACAATCCCGCCTGGGTAAATGAGGGAAAGAACAGCCCCCCACCCAAGTCACAAGAATGTTACAACTGCGGACAGTTGGGACATTTCGCAAAAGAGTGCAATGGCCCCAAAAAGCCACAGAGAGCCCAACAGACAGGCACTCTGATTAAGAAAAAGACAGAGCCCATCCATAGTGTTAGCGCCCGCTCGGATCAGACGGACTTGACCAAAACGGACTGACGGTGTACGGGCTCCCCCAGTTGGGTCTGCGACACCCTTTGGGATAGGTCAGGACGACCCGTAGTCGCAGCGAAGATTCGGGGACAGCCTATCGAGTTTCTTTGGGACACAGGAGGGTCCCGCACCACCATAAATTCCTCCACCCTATTTCAAAACGACACGTGGCCCACTACAGCCACTATCACCCTCAGCGGTTTTACAGGCCACTCACAGCAGGGTCACATCACAGCCCCTGTACCCATTCAAATAGGAACCATCACCACCAAACACCCCGAAGTTTTAGTAGACCTGCCCCACACAGCAGAACACATTCTGGGAATAGACTTTATGAATTCCCACCACCTATCCTTCGATCTAGTCAACCAGTGTGGATGGAAGATGGCAAAATCCGCTAGAGCCCCCGCAATGCTCAACATAGGGGACTACATGAACAAAATTAGCGCCGTAGGCAAATTTTGGTTCAACCCGACCACTCTTAGCACGGACAAGCAGGTTAGGGCAGTCCTGCAAAAGAAAAGGGCAGCATTCGTGACCCACAAGCACGACTGTGGACGGATGACTGGCTCCGTACAAGTAACAGGACCTGACCCTAGACCCCCAAAACAGTACGGATTCCCCCTAGAAGCAGAGGGAGACATCCTAAAAGTTATAGAGAGCTTATTAGAGCAGGGCGTACTAAGATCTGTAGCCTCGACTAATAATGTCCCGATTTGGCCAGTGAGAAAGTCCGACGGATCATGGCGCCTGACCATTGATTATCGGGAACACAATAAAGTCACCCCCGCAGCAGCCCCCACCGTAGCAACAAGTCCCGAGACCATGCTCAAGCAGGGACTCAATTCCCGCTACTTCACGGTTTTGGACATCAGTAATGGATTCTGGTCCATTCCATTGGCAAAGGCGTGCCAGTACAAATTTGCCTTCACCTTTAAACCACAGCAGTACACGTGGACATGCCTGCCACAAGGATTCCACAACTCCCCCTCCATTTTCCACCGACAGCTGGCAAATGGACTAGCAAAGTTTTCTCGTCCTGAATGTTTGGTATAGTATGTAGACGAAGTATGTAAGGAAGAGCACATTGAGCTTCTGTCCGAACTCCTGGAATTGTTACATTCCATTGGTTGTAAAGTCAACCCCAAAAAGGCCCAGATTTTGGAAGAAAAAGTGGTATATTTGGGAACAATTATCACGCACGGTAAACGCGCGATCGAGCATAAAGGAATTGACTCGATCGCTAAATTGCCCCTTCCCCAGAACGTTTCAGCCCTCCGGTCGTTTTTAGGACTGGTTGGCTACTGCAGAAACCACATCGACGGTTTCGCCAGCAAGGCAGCGCCCCTCTCAGACCTCCTAAAGAAAGGAGCATCCTGGGAGTGGCTTCTGCAGCATACGGATGCTGTGGACTCGTTAAAACAGGCACTCATAGCCGCCCCCGCACTACAAGTTCTAGACCCGCTTTCCCCTTGTGCCATAGAGGTAGCGACCACAGACCGCACCCTTTCAGCCGTGCTCCTGCAGGAACGGCATGACCAGTTGAGACCCGTAGCTTACGCCTCCCGACTTTTAGATGCTGTGGAGCAGGGATTTTCAGCCTGTGAGAGGCACCTGCTCGCAGTTTTCTGGGCAGTCCAGTACTTTCCATACATTACCGGACTGAACCCCATCACAATTCTGACGGAACACACCCCCACCCCACTTTTACTGGATGGACGACTCAAGGACGGTACCGTCAGCCAAATACGAGCAGCTAGATGGACCCTTCTCTTGCAGGGACGGGACATCACAGTAAAACGGACAAAGACACACACCTACTTAGCTGACAATTTACAGTACCCCGGAACCCCCCATGAATGTGAGATCATCTCTCCACACCATAACACAGGCCCCTTTGTAGCTAAAACACCCCCCAGAAAGATAGGAAATTCAACTCAGAGTCCCCTGCACACGGACACGTGTGAACCCATTAAGATTTATGTGGGTGACTTCCGGTTGCGGCTATGCGGAGCTAAGCCGCACGATTCGGCAGCTCCCGCTACTATGGACTTTCGGGCTCATTGGAGGAGCCCCAACGGAATTTTTTTGACGACAACCCGTGGGGAAGTGAAGAGAGAGGTCCCCCTCCAACTTTTATGGACCAGACCAGAAGTGCAACGGCCAAAAAAGCGGCACCGGAGCAGCGGGAGAAGCGAGGGAAAAAAAATCAAAATGGCGGCGGGCGGGGACAAAGCGGAGTGCGGCCCGGAGCTGCAGGAATTCATCAAGCGCTGCTTCGAGGAGCTGCGGAAGGAGATGCTGGCGCCTGTGCTGGCGGTAATTGAAGGACTAGGGATGACCCAGAAGGCCCGCGAGGTGAAGATCCAGGAGGTACAGAAAAGAGTCAGTGAGAATGAGGACGAGCTCTTGGGCCTGGCGGTGAGAGTGGAGCAGCACGAGGCGCTACACAAGAAGTGGGCGGGAAGACTCGAAGACCTGGAGAACAGGTCGAGGAGAAATAATCTGCGGATCCTGGGTCTCCCAGAAGGAGTGGAGGGGGACGATGCCGGGGCATACGCGGGCACGATGATCGGGGTGATGATGGGCGCAGAGGCCCCTTCGAGATCGCTGGAGCTGGACGGGGCACACTGGGTGTTGGCGAGGAAGCCCAAGGCAAATGAGCCGCCAAGGGCGATGGTGGTGAGGTTTCACCGGTTCACGGACAGAGAGAGGGTCCTGAAATGGGCCAAGAAGAAGCGGAGCAGCAAGTGGGACAATGCAGAGATCGGAATATACCCAGACTGGAGCACGGAGGTTGCAAAGCGGAGAGCGGGTTTCAACCGGGCCAAAGCGGTGTTGTACCGGAAAGAAGTGAAATTCGGAATGCTGCAGCCAGCGCGACTGTGGGTTACATACAAGGACCAACACTATTACTTCGAAATGCCTGAAGAGGCGTGGACCTTGATACAAACTGAAAAGTTGGACTCTAACTGAGGGTTTGTGAGGGTGGGGGGTGTTTGAGGGTTGATGTGTGATGGTTGTTGTATATAGGGGGTCAATCATGCGTAGGAAATGTTACATGGGCTGGGGGAGAGAGACAAGGCCGCGACAGGAGCTGCACCAGAGGGGGCGGGGCAGGCTTTGGAAAGCGCGGGGTGTTTTCCCGCGCGCGGGAAGAAAGGCGGGAAGGGAAACGAAGGAACATATATTGATTGGGAGACTCCTACACGGGGGGGTCAAAGGGACGGCGGGGGAAGCCGGGGTCAGCAGGTGTCAGCTGACTTACGGGAGTGATATGGGGGGAGCAAAAAAGCTAGACAGTGGTCTAGCGGGGGGGAGGGGAGGGGGGGGGAAGTAAAAAGGGTTGCTGCTGCACTGGCCGAAAGGGAATGGGACACAGAAGAGGTGGTCGGGACGGAGGTCCCCCGGCTGGGGGACTGGAGGGTGAAGGAGACGCGGGCACTGGACTGGCCCAGAAAAGGAGATGGTTAGTCGGGGGGGGGGGGGGGGGGGGGGGGGGGGTGAGAGCCCCTCCAATCCGGCAGATAACGTGGAACGTGAGGGGCCTGAATGGGCCGGTGAAGAGGGCTCGAGTATTCGCGCACTTGAAGGGACTGAAGGCAGACGTGGCTATGCTCCAAGAGACACACCTGAAGGTGGCGGACCAGGTCAGGTTAAGAAGGGGATGGGTAGGACAGGTATTTTACTCGGGACTGGACGCAAAAAATAGAGGGGTGGCAATTTTGGTGGGAAAGCATGTGTCATTTGAGGCCAAGACTATTGTAGCGGATAATGGAGGGAGATATGTGATGGTGAGCGGCAGGTTGCAAGGGACGTGGGTGGTGTTGGTAAATGTATACGCCCCGAACTGGGATGATGCTGGATTCATGAAGCGCATGTTGGGGCTTCCGGACCTGGACCTGGAGGTAGGAGGCCTGATAATGGGAGGGGACTTCAATACAGTGCTGGACCCAGCACTGGACCGCTCCAGATCTAGGACGGGAAAGAGGCCGGCGGCGGCCAAGGTGCTTAGGGGGTTTATGGATCAGGTGGGGGGAGTGGACCCATGGAGGTTTGCAAGACCGCAGGCCAGGGAATTTTCTTTCTTCTACCACGTGCACAAAGCCTACTCCCGGATAGATTTCTTTGTTCTGGGCAGGGCGCTCATCCCGAGGGTGGAGGGGACGGAGTATTCGGCCATAGCCGTTTCGGACCACGCCCCGCACTGGGTGGAAATGGGGCTGGGAGAGGAGAGGGACCAACGCCCGCTGTGGCGGCTGGATGTGGGACTGATGGCAGATGAGGTGGTGTGTGGGAAGGTGAGGGGGGTGTATCGAAAGGTAGTTGGAGGCCAACGACAACGGGGAGGTGCGAGTGGGGGTGGTATGGGAGGCGTTGAAGGTGGTGGTCAGGGGAGAGCTAATCTCCATCAGGGCTCACAGGGAGAGGACAGAGGGCATGGAAAGGGAGAGGTTAGTGGGGGAGATTTTGAGAGTGGATAGGAGATACGCAGAGGCCCCGGAGGAAAGATTACTTGGGGAAAGACGACGGCTCCAGACGGAGTTTGACCTGTTGACCACGGGGAAGGCGGAGGCACAGTGGAGGAAGGCGCAGGGGGCGACCTATGAGTATGGGGAAAAGGCTAGTTGGATGCTGGCACACCAGCTCCGTAAGAGGACGGCAGCGAGGGAAATAGGGGGAAATCAAAGATGGAAGGGGAGCCACGGTTCGGAGTGTAACAAAAATAAACAAGGTATTTAAGGCCTTCTATGAAGAGCTGTACAGATCCCAGCCCCCAGTGGGGGAAGAGGGGATGAGACGATTCCTAGACCAACTGAGGTTCCCGAGGGTGAGGGAGCAAGAGGTGGCTGGTTTGGGGGCACCAATCGAGTTGGAGGAGCTGAGCAAGGGTTTGGGGAGTATGCAGGTGGGGAAAGCCCCAGGGCCGGATGGGTTCCCGGTGGAGTTCTACAGAAAGTACGTAGACCTGTTGGCCCCGCTACTAGTGAGGACCTTTAACGAGGCAAGAGAGGAGGGAACCCTGCCCCCGACAATGTCGGAAGCGACAATTTCCTTGATTCTAAAGCGGGACAAGGACCCACTGCAATGTGGATTGTACAGGCCGATTTCGCTCCTCAATGTGGACGCTAAGTTATTGGCAAAAGTGCTGGCCACGAGGATTGAGGACTGTGTCCCGCGGGTGATCCATGAGGACCAGACGGGATTCGTAAAGGGCAGGCAATTAAACACTAATGTGCGGCGGCTCTTAAACGTGATAATGATGCCATCGGAGGAGGGAGAGGCGGAGATAGTGGCAACTATGGACGCGGAAAAGGCCTTTGACCGAGTCGAGTGGGAGTACCTCTGGGAGGTGCTGCGTAGGTTTGGGTTTGGGGGAGGGTTTATCAGCTGGGTTAAGCTCCTTTACAGAGCCCCGGTGGCGAGTGTAGTGACGAGCCGGCGGAGGTCGGAGTACTTTCGGCTGTACCGAGGAACGAGGCAGGGGTGCCCCCTGTCCCCCCTGTTGTTTGCATTGGCGATCAAACCCTTGGCCATGTCATTGAGGGAGTCTAATAAATCGAGGGGGGTGGTCCGAGGGGGAGAAGAGCATCGGGTGTCGCTATACGCGGATGACCTGTTGCTGTACGTGGCGGACCCAATGGAGGGGATGGTGGAGGTCATGCAGATTCTAAAGGAGTTTGGGGAGTTTTCAGGCTATAAGCTCAATGTAGGGAAGAGTGAGCTCTTTGTAATACAGGCAGGGGACCAAGAAAGAGGGATAGGGGACCTACCGTTGAGGAGGGCGGCGGGGAGTTTTCGGTATCTGGGGATCCAGATAGCCAGGAGTTGGGGGGCCCTACATAAACTGAATCTGACGAGGTTGGTGGGCCAAATGGAGGAGGACTTCAAAAGATGGGACATGTTACCGCTCTCGTTGGCGGGTAGAGTGCAGTCGGTCAGAATGATGGTCCTTCCGAGGTTTCTGTTTGTTTTTCAGTGCCTCCCCATCGTGATCACCAAGGGCTTTTTTAAGAGAGTAGGGAGGAGTATTATGGGGTTTGTATGGGCAAATAAGACCCCGAGGGTAAGGAGAGGGTTCCTGGAACGCAGCAGGGACCGAGGAGGGTTGGCGCTGCCAAACCTAGGGAGCTACTACTGGGCAGCAAACGTGGCGATGATCCGCAAGTGGGTCATGGAGGGAGAGGGGGCGGCATGGAAGAGGATGGAGATGGCGTCCTGTAAAGGAACGAGCCTGGGGGCGTTGGTGACGGCACCGCTGCCGTTCTCGCCGTCAAAGTATACCACGAGCCCGGTGGTGGCGGCAACGTTAAGGATCTGGGGCCAGTGGAGACGGCACAGGGATGCAGTGGGAGCCTCGGTGTGGTCCCCGATCAGGGGTAACCACTGGTTTGTCCCGGTGAAGATGGACGGGGGGTTCCAGGGCTGGCATCGGGCGGGGATTAGAAGAATGGGGGACCTGTTCATTGACGGGACATACGCGAGCCTAGGGGCACTGGAGGAGAGGTTTGAGTTACCCCCGGGAAATGCTTTTAGATATATGCAGGTGAGGGCTTTTGTGAGGCGACAGGTGAGGGAATTCCCGTTGCTCGCGGCACAAGAAATAGGGGCTTGCAATATTTGGAATAGTGGACGAGCCGGGAGTGCAGGAGGCGAAAGAGGCCAGCATTTTGGCCTTTGCGTCCCTCGTAGCCCAGCGCAGGATCTTGCTCATGTGGAGGGAGGCGAAGCACGTGCGGGAGAGAACCAGTGTTTCAAGCTATGTAAATATACTATTTTGCCATGTATATATCTTGCTCAGTGCGATTTCGTGTTATTTTGTTACCGGGGCCGGGGGGGGGGGGGGGGGGGGGGGGGGGGGCGCGGGGGGGGCTATTGTTTGTAAGGGGAAAAAATTGTGTTGTTGAAAAAACTTTAATAAATATATTTTTTAAAAAACAAGATTTATGTGGATGGATCTTGCACAGTCTTGGATGGGAAGCGCATAACAGGTTGCGGGATCTATGTAGAGGACGCGCAACGACGCGCCCTCGAGGAAATAGCGTTAAAACTACCCGGACACTTAGGCGCGCATGCAGCAGAGCTTGCGGCCATCGCATACATAGTAGAGCACCCAGATTCCTTCCCCAGCCCAGCAGACATATACTCAGACAGCCTCTCTGTAACAGCCTTACAGAATTTCTGCCCCTGTGGGAAGCAAGAGGATTTGTTTCCGCAGATGGGAAACCCCTCCCCTCAGCCCCATTACTCTGCCATATTTTAGAAAAAGCCCAGAACAGGACTTTTGGGATCATAAAAGTCCGCAGCCACCATCGTTCCTCCCCCCCTGGAAATGTGAAAGCCGACGCACTGGCTAAAGCAGGTTCCAGACATGGGTATTTTTGAAAAGCCCCCGAAAGCGCGCCAGTGAGTGCGCCAGTGAGTGCAGTTCAGGTCACGCAGACTAGAATCGAGGATCTAGTAGAGGCCCAGAAGCAGGACAGCAATCTCTCGGAGATTGTGAAAGGAAAGTCTCCAGCCTCCTACGAGAGGTTCAGAAATTCACTGACCACACATGACGGTGTGGTGTTAAAGGACACCCTTTATGTAGTTCCTGAGCAGGACAGGAACCAATTGATTTGTTTGTTCCAAGATGGTCATGGACACCAGGGAATCGATCCCACCACAGCCCACCTCAAACAGCTTTGTTGGTGGCCAAATCTCAAGGAAGATGTAAGCCATTACATTGAGAATTGCCTTATCTGTGCGCAGAACAACCCCGTCAGATATGCAAAAAAGGCCCAACTCAGCCACACCCGACCCGTTAACAGCCCCTGGACTAACATCCAGATTGATTTTATAGGTCCATTGCCCCCTTGCAGGAATGGCTATAAATATGTTCTGGTGGTCATAGACACTTTTACAAAATGGGTGGAAGCATTTCCAGCCCGCACCAACACCGCGAAAACCACAGCCAAGATCCTAACCCACCACATCTTTACAAGATGGGGACTCCCCCGCAGCATTGAATCGGACCAACGATCTCATTTTACGGGACGGGTCATGCAGAACATCCTCACGATATTTGGCATCACCCAAAAATTCCACATTGCATACCACCCACAGTCGAGTGGTATCGTGGAGCGCATGAATCAGACCCTAAAAACCACCCTCAGAAAAATGGTCCAGCAGAACAACACCACTTGGGACTCAGTCCTCCATTTTGCGCTGATGTTTTTGCGTAACACTGTTTCCACCTCCACAGGTTACACCCCACACACTCTCATGACAGGACGCCCCATGAAAGGGACAGAATACTTGTTAGGTTTAGACCTGACCAGCCCTGAAGTAACGGCCCTCACACACGAGAAAGCCGTGGAACAATTAGTTGCAAATGTAAAAACGGCTCAGTTAGCAGCCGCAGTAAAATTGGGCACCAAAAAGAAACAGAGCAAGGCTTGTTTCGATAAGGCAGTGCATGCAACGGAGTACGATATCGGCCAGCAAGTGATGCTGTCCGTATATAACCCCAGCACATTCCTGTCACCAAAATACTCGGGTCCGTATTCCATTGCGGATAAAGTAAGCCCATCCGTTTACAAAATAAAGTACCCCAATGGTAAGACTGCGTGGTTTCATGTAAACCAGTTAAAGGTTGATGGAACACAGTCGAACCACGCACACCACATCATGCTTGACCACACCACGCCCACAGCCAACGTAACCCGACCTACCCCCACCATGTCCAGCCCAGCCACGGACTTGACCTCGACTCCACCCCCGAAATATACACTCCGCCCCGGAACGCCCACAGACTGCAGCAGCAGAGACAGTGACTGTGACTTGGACGATAGCCACAGCACGCCTCCCTACTATCCCCATGCAACCGGACCCACACCCAGCGACTCCGAATTCGATCCCAGTGATCCCTTCCTGATCACTTTTTTAAACAAATCCCACCACCGACCACCGAACCACACGGACGACCCCGACTTTGTCCCCACACAACACGACACAAATTATTGGCACCGCGACAACTCCTACAGACTCGTCCGCAACGATGAGAGCAACCCCAACTCACACCAAGCAGCCCTTTCAGCCCTAATCCACTCCAGAGTTTGGCACCCGGGAGAAGGTGACGACCTCGGGTCTGACTCCCAAACCGCCAACCCCTTTGCGACCCTGTTCGCAACCGAGAACTGAGGTGTCCACATGATGTTTAAAAGGAACCACTTGGGAAAGTGTCGTCCTTCCTGATGGAACCTGCAGGATGTTTTATGTTGTTCGTATGTTTGTTTAAGTGTTGTTTGTCCGTTAGGAGAATTTGTTTGCAGCCGCCTGTTCAGCGGAACTAACTTATCTGCAGATACCTGGTCAACAGACCACACGCTTGTTCAGAGGAACTAGCTTTTCAACTGATACTTGTTCGGGTATCAGACGCCCGATCATAACTGCTCTTCTGGTTCAAGGGATAGAACTACTATGGCAGCCCCACCACGATGACTACATTTTTGCCCGTTCTTGTCGGTTGCTCAGGCAGTGGAGAAACGGCGTGAGACCCGCCCTGCCTGGGGACCCCCCCGCTGGTCAAATACGCTCGGGTAGGGGAGATACGGCATTGGTAGCCGTCCTACCCGGGGACTCCATCCAAATCTTACCCGTCGCGGCCCATACACACCTCATTTGACATTTTTCATTTCAAAAAGTTTTTATTTGTTTAGGCGACCTTTAGGTTGCTGCCATCTGCTATTTACATCCAGGAACATTTGGATGATAAATCAGCACTGGTTCATGATTGGGAAGTGTGCCGTGTCCTAAAATTTGTTTTGAAAAAAAAATGAGGGAGTCACACATAGTGACCAATTATAAGGGAATAATTGGCACCAAAGGACAGACACACTAGCATACCGGATATTAAACAAAGATGGTTACAGGTACTATGCTTGTTTTTACAGAACTCCAGAAGCTCCAGGATCGGAGAAAATAAAGAGAACACAAAGAAAGAAAAGGAAAGAGGACAGCCATGAGGACTTCCTTCATCGTGATCAACATTTTTTCTTGGACATTTGGTTGCGCGTGAACGCGAACCCCATGACTTCAAACCTCCCAGCCGTTAATGTTTCACTGCCCCGCAGTACCCAGAGCCCAGTCACCAGCGACACTGCATCTTCCTGGTGTTCCAGGTTCATAACCTGGTACTCCCCGTCCTACGTGATCGAAGCACTGTTAGCGTTGGCGATACTCTGCTGTGTAGTGCAGACTACGCGCCTACGTAAATGGAGGAGAGCGTACCACGCTCGAACCCCGGTATATAGGATCAGATCCCCTATATTCGGTTACGACCAGTCCCCCGACCCCCGCGATCTATAATAAAACAATAAAGTGTATTCACTTGCGTTATTGCTGTCAATAAAAAGATGTTCAAAACCTTTCATGAAAAACCTTGTATGATCCTGAGCTTGACTGCCAAGCCAGGAAAGATTATATGGAATGATGTGAGTTTGTTGTATGTTTGAGGAAGATAGGATAATGAAATGTTTAGCGAGTATAGTGTAATAAGGATAAATTAGAGGTTCCAAGTTTGTTATTTTGTAATGCATGTCCCTGTCTGGCATAGCGCCCTTACAATTGTTAGTTAAAAATTTTTGTGCATAGCTATGGTCAGAGCAGAGGCCATGTAGGAGGGAACACCCCCCCCCGGTCAGGGAATGGAAAGTAACAAATTAATGTGATCTCTCACGCTTCGCATTAGGATCACAAGGAGGGTATGTAGCCATGTAAAATGGCTGACTCCCGATTAGAATGGTCAAACCCCGATTTAAAATGGCGAACGGAAGAGGCTGATGGGAAAATCAGCCAACAGAACTCAAACGGACAGCTGCAGGTAAAACAGTGTATTCACCTCTGGGGAAGTCAGTCCAGATCGATACCTGCAGCCATCAACATCACAACAACCCAGCCATCTGCATTTTAATCAGCCATCCCCGGGAACAATTGCTACAAATTAGCAACATAAAGCCGACCCAGACCTCTTGGCGCCAGCAGGGACTGACACAAAGAAAGGCAAACGACCACCCCCTGATCAAGGAATCGCTCCAGTATTGGAGCATATCGAACCAAGTGATTGGGACCAAGTCCAATCACTTGGAACCAGGTACAAGGTCTGCCCCGAGAGGCGGGAAGCCCCTGGGGACTATAAGAATAGTTCAAATCGACCCTTCTCTTCCTGCCCACAACCTTCGAGACCCTTCTACAAGAAACTGTAAGTTTTACTCCAGCAATCGCTACCAGATAGGCGTTCCTGACTATCGACTTGTACCAGCTTTTGAATCCTGCAGGCTCAGAACCAATTCGAAAGACCATTCGTTTCCCTGACCTGGTGGGCCATTTCCAAAGTTAAGTATTGGCCTGGTAGTGGTAGGTAGTAGTCTCGAAGTAGGATTATTGTATTAATTGCTGTATATAATAAATGAGCGTTGATTTAACTCTTATTAAGCGGTGTGTTGCATTATTAATCATTACTTGGACTTGATCCACGTGGCGGTATTAGAAAGATACCTGGCGACTCATGAGCAAAGGTGACAGAATTAGAGCAAATAAACTAAGGCTAAAACGAGCAACACTCCCGCCACTCCATCGACCCCCCAGTGTGAGAATCCCTCCACCTCCCCCTGGCAATCAGTGAGTGCTCCTCTCCAGTACCGCCATTCCCCCAGCCCCACCCCTTCCTTCCCTAGCGCAGGAAAAAGCCCGCGCTTTCCATCCAAGCCGGCCCCGCCCCCTCTGGCGCAGCTCCCTTTTTGCAGCTTTGTCTTAACTCCCCATCCCCGGGCCTCCAACCACCCCCGCGGGGCCCTGTCCTTCCAACACTGACGCCCACATCACACAGCCCCCACATCGAACATCGAACCATTTCGCCCAACCCCACCCAGCACCAAAGAAAACAGAACAGAACATCCCCCAAAACACAGTAACCCCGCTAGGCACCCCCTCCCATCAAACCCTCAGTTTGAGTCCAACGTTTCAGTTTGGATAAAGGTCCACGCCTCCTCCGGCGTCTCGAAGTAGTGGTGTCGATCTGAAATGTTCGCGCTGGCTGCAGCATCCCAAACTTCACCCCCTTCCGATGTAGAACCGTCTTAGCCCGGTTGAAGCCGGCCCTCTTCTTGGCCACCTCCGCGCTCCAGTCCTGGTATATTCGGATCTCTGTGTTCTCCCACCTGCTGCTCCGTTCTTTTTTGACCCATCTCAGGACACCCTCCCTGTCCACAAAGTGGTGGAACCTCACCATTACCGCCCTTGGCGGCCAGTTGGCCTTGGGCCTCCTCGCCAGGACTCGATGAGCCCCATCCAGCTCCAGGGGCCTCGGGAAAGCTCCCGCGCCCATCAGCGCGTCGAGCATAGTGACCACATATGCCCCAGCATCAGACCCCTCCACTCCCTCCGGGAGACCCAGATCTGGAGATTCTTCCTCCTCGACCGATTCTCCATGTCCTCAAATTTTTCTTGCCACTTCTTGTGCAGCGCCTCATGCACCTCCACCTTCACCGCCAGGCCCAGGATCTCATCCTCGTTCTCTGAGGCTTTTTGCCGCATCTCCCAGATCGCCGCCCCTTGGGCCTGCTGGGTCTCCACCAGCTTGTCGATTGACGCCTTCATCAGCTCTAGCAGTTCCGCCTTCAGCTCCGCAAAGCAGCGTTTGAGGAACTCCCGCTGCTCCTGCGACCATAGCGCCCATGCTTGGTCTCCACCAGCCGCCATCTTGCTTCTCCTCCCTTGCTGTCACCTTCCCACGCTGGGAACCGTCGAACAATTGCCGTTGGGGCCCCTCAAAAGAGCCCAAAAATCAATTTCTGGCGGGAGCTGCCGAACGTGCGACTTAGCTCAGCATAGTCGCACCCGGAAGTCCTGGAAGAATATTTTTAAAAAATGATAGTGATGATAATAAATAATCGAATGATAGCATAGCCCAGAGACTTTTGTTATTGAGATTAGAGAAACTGGGATTGTTATCCTGAGGTAGTGTTCAAAAAATATGAAGGGTTTTGATGGAATAAGGAGTACCTGTTCGCACTGGCACAAGAGTAAGCAATTGGAGGACCCTTATCAAAATACTTTTTTTTAACACAGTGAATTGGTATGACCTGAAATATATATAAAATGTATTCTCCTGCATGTTTTAAATAACGAAGTTATTATTAAGTACTGGGACTATTCTGTTCGGCCAGCCATTGATGGGTGGTAAAAGACAATTTCAAAAGGGAATGGGATAAATACTTGAAAAGGCAAAAAATGCGGGACGATTGGGAAAAGAGCAGGAGGGGGGAGGGGGGCAATTGGACAACTCTTTCAAAGAATCAGTACTGGCGGGTAGGGCCGAACGGCCTCCTTCTGTTCTGCGTGTCTCCGCAGGTCTTGTTTTGCCCTGTAGGCGCGTCAGGTTGCACCACGGAGTTATTTTGTTCTGAATGTCGGTGCGGACGGCGAATGGAACGCTCAGAGCTCGAGCACCAACAACGCAGCGACGCGCGAGTGAGCGCGCGCGGGCGGCCACGTGACCCCAATGGAATGAAAACAATGTGGCGCGCGGCTGTCCATCAGCAGCGTCGGAAACACCACCCACATTCTGAGGCGTGGGGCAAGCAGTGAGGAGAAAATAGAGTCTGATCAAAAACCCTAACTGAGGAGGCGACAGTTAAAATTACTGGACAAAAAACACGGGGAAGGAAATAAAATAACCTCGTTACAGGAGCGGCACAACCCAACCCAATCAGTTTGTCAAGTATGGAAAAGCTTACCTTTCAATAGTGGAATGCATTTGACATATCTGTTGATCGTGTATTAACATTCCTTGGCCTAGGTTATTTCTGCAGTTGAAAATTTGAAACTATGCAGTGAGAAGAGCAGTGTTTATCTTGCTGGAATATGATTGCGCCGCGATGCCTGTTAATAGTTTATCTGAGTAGTTGTTGAACGCTGTCCCAGGCTCGATGCTCGGGACTTTACCGTTCACTGCCGGGTGAACGCAAGCTGGGTTTTCGGGGACGCTGGCGGATTGAAGCCTGTTTTCTCCCGGTTGTGGAATGCGGGTTGTCGGTACGAGCTGCCTTCCATTGGCTCGGGCCCGCATAACTTAGCGCAGAGAGAGAGAGAGAAAAAGTGCCATCATTTACTCCATTAATCCGGGGACAGATTTCTCAGCAGAAGTTTGTGTTTGAAGGCACCGTTAAGGAGAGGGAACGCGAGAGAGAGAGATTTCCTCCATGGCAGGCAGCGGTAAGGTATTCAATTAATTCCCTCTCGCGCTGCCACCTGATTTTTTTCTTTGACAAAGTTCCTCCCCACTGACGTGAAGCAAAATTTCTCTCCATAAAATCTGGGCGACGTGACGAATCTTCCCGGCGGTGGAGAGGATCGACGGGAATTGGGGGAAGAGAGCCTGTCGATCGCCCTTTGATTTCCTTTATCCTCACGGCAACCGTCTCCGAAGATGTTTTTTACCTTCTCTCTCTCTCTCTCCCCCCCCCCCCCCCCCCCCCTTTGGAGTGGGGACGACGACCAAAAGTCTGGACGATGACAGCTCGGTGGCCAGCCCGACAATGTCTGCTGAATGAGGGCCGCAAAGGAGTCAGCGCGGCTGGGACTGGCGTGCTTTCGGGAGCCTGTCATCGATAATTCTGGCGGTTGGGTGGGTTAGCCGTGCAGTACAAAGCTCGGGGGGGGGGGGGGGGTTAAATTGCCCCGCTGACGCTCTCGTTTTAAAGTTTTGAAATAAATAGTGACGGTGTCACATTTCCCCGTTTAAATCCCAGTTCCCAAACTTTTTGGCGTTGATCTGAAAAACTCCAACCAGACGGGGGTGGGTGGGTGGATTAATATTTCAGCCCAGTCAAATATGTTGGGAAAGCTGCTTTTTGAATGTTAGCGATTCTTTTTCAACCCCTCTTGGAAAAAAACTTGATTGACTCTTCATGTCGATTAAATACCGCAATCGGTACCAATGTAGATGTCAGTGCTGCATTTGATACATACAGTTACGACGGTCAAAATGTTTAATGTACATATCATATAAGGACTGTTTCCGGCGCAACAATCTGAAAAACATGCTGTGATCCAAAATGACATATTTCTGCGAGCCCGATGTTTCGTTGGTATTTTTAAAAACCGCCGGCTCTTTCCCATATACACCCAAGATAAAGCAGAATTTAACTGAATGCCATTTTGATTACTGTGTCTTCCTGTTGTCTTGAAAAATCACAAAGCAACATTGTTGATAGCGGTCACTTTGTACCCTCGCATTCTATTTTATGCACTGCGAGCATTTCTTGCATGTTGCTCATTTTCCCTCTGAATATTGGTGGGGATTTCTCAGACAATTACAACGCAAAACAATTTACATAAACAACTTTGTATTACATATTATTGAATTAATTCCAATTGTTTGAGCAATCTTCGTATATTCGATATTATAACTTATTTCACCATTTAAAAACAATATTTACGGGATGTGGACGTCACTGGCGAGGCCACCATTTATTGCCTATCCCTAATTGCCCATGAGAAGGTGGTGGTGAACTGCCTTTGGTGGACTGCCCCACAGTGCTGTTGGGGAGGGAGTGCTGGGATTTTGACTCCGCAACAGTGAAGAAATGGTGTTATTTCCAAGTTAGGATGGTGAGTGATTTGGGGGAAAACGTCCAGGTGGTGGTCTTCCATTTGTCTGCTGCCCTTGTCCTTCTAGATGGTGGCTGTGGGGGTTTGAAAGGTGAAATGAAATGAAAGGAAAATCACTTATTGTCACAAGTAGGCTTCAAATGAAGTTACTGTGAAAAGCCCCTAGTTGCCACATTCCGGCGCCTGTTCGGGGAGGCTGGTACGGGAATTGAACCGTGCTGCAGGCCTGCCTTGGTCTGCTTTCAAAGCCAGCGATTTAGCCCTGTGCTAAACAGCCCTTGTGCCCAAGGTGCCGCCTTGAGTCCCTGCAGTGCTTCTTGTAGATAGTTCACACTATGGCCACTGTTGGTCAGTGGTGGAGGGAGTGAATGTTTGTGAAAGGGGTGTCACTCAAGTGGGCTGCTTTGTCCTGTACGGTGTCAAGCTTCTTGAGTGTTGTTGGAGCTGCACTCATCCAGCCAAGTGTAAAGTATTCCATTACACTCCTAACTTGTGTCTTGTAGATGGTGGACAGGCTTTGGAAAGTCAGGAGGTCAGTTAGTCGTCGTAGGATTCCAAGCCTCTGACACTGCTAGTCCAGTTCAGTTTCAGGTCATTGATAACCCCAGGATGCTACATATGGATTGTTAGTAGTCATTCTGATTTTTTTTAAAGGTTGTGGTTTAATTTAGTGTTGTTGAGCACATCACAGGTAACTTGACGATATGTACTGTAGATTAAGATCATGGTGGTTTATAATGACTTTGCACATTGTTCTTATTGAAAACAATAATTACACAATATATATATGAAAGTGTTGATCGTCATTCTTATGTATTAAATGTGGTACTAACATTCACATTAGAATAATGGTGTGGTTTACTCAGTTAAGATGTCAGCTGACATGGTTCTTATTATTTACATCTAAACTTATTAAAAATTGTTTGATTTGCTTTGATAATCTAATTAATAACTATAATCCATTTAGATTTCATTAGTTATTTCTATTTGGTTACTAGATTCCCATGGAATACAGCTTTTCAAACCTGGGTCTGCAAATCTTGGCGTCCACAAGTTCATCAAATTTCTGGTGGGCTGGGTACTGTTATATAAAGCTTCTGAAAACAATATCGAGGCTTTTGTATTTTTCTTTATTTGGTAACTTATTAGCAAGCTATTCCTGTGGCTGTGTTTCTGTAATGCTTTGCACTGTTATTTCAGTGTTTTCCTATGGGTAACTAGTTCTCTTCTAGCAGTTAAGACAGGACATCAGTATATCCCGTTCATTTCTTGGTGATTCAAATGCAAAATTTTTGTCTTTACCCATCTTATAGAGTGATTGTTCCAAAAGCTACTGAGCAGTCAAAGTGTATAGTCAGCTTTAGGAAAAAAGTTATAGGAAAAAAGGAGGAAATATAACACAGTTGTTCAACAATGCCTTATCATGTATGTTTGCATTTGTTTATATTATACCTGTCTTTCAGGGGAAAGATTCTTTTGTGTATTATGAATCCAATTATAAATCAAAGAGGGAATAGTTCAGCAAAATCAATTTTAGGCAATGTTGTCAACATGTTTACATTTTGATAGAGAATTAAAAGTGACTACAAATATGACATATGTTAAATATTTGAATTCTTCCAAAAATTGCATGTTTTACAACTATTTTGTAACCCATTATGATTTATTTGTGATTAAGGTATGCTTCTTGAAAAAATGTGTTAAATGTTATAATCAAGTTCTACAACAAAATGTATGCCAATGTCTGAAAATAATTAGCAGGCAGTTGGCACTTGTTATCACGTGAAATGTAAATACTGTTAATTACTTAATAAGTATAACACATTGTTTTCCTGTTTAAGTCTCTGCAAGTTATTGCCCCCTTGATTGACACTACTATATTACACAGTTCCATTCAGGGTTAAAGGCAAAAGAAATGAAAGGAATATTGCTATAACTTGCCTAAACTTGTTATTAAATGCATAGCTTACATTTTTCAACACAGTGCCAGTAGTGAAATGAAAATACAAGAATATAAATACGGTTCCATTTTTACTAACCAAATATTAACAAATTAAACTGGCAATTAATTTAAATTCTGTATTCTAATCTAACTCCATAGCTACTGGCCAGAAATATGCAAAACTGATTGCTTTGTGTACTTGAGTGGACCATTCTATTAAATGGTCCTTATCAAGTTTTTAAAAATCTCTACATAAAGAACCCCCATAAGAACTACTGACTAAAATATTAAGCTACAATTCTTTTTTCTTCCCAGTATAATATTATTTGCCTGGATGTGGTAGTTATTAATTTTTTTTGTGGAGTCTTTTGGTAATTATAATTTGTAATGTTACTTTTGGCATGCTGTTAGTAGAAGTATTCACACTGCAATCCAGAGGGCAAAAGGTCAAGATCTTGCATTTCCTGATAGTAAAATCTGGTTCTTTTGATTATGGTGAGTTTTATTCTTTTGTGGTGTGGCCACTTTAGAGGAAGGAAATAACTGAAATTGTCCACTCTGGCTCAGAACATGTATTTCTCATCCCTGTTTGCCATTCACAGAACTGTATATAATAAGGCAGTTGTTCGATAGTGGGGAAGCTAGACTACCTTCCGCTTCTTTGCCCTGCAAATAATTACTTGGGACTCCTGTCTTAATTCCAAAAAAGAGGATCTTAGCTACCCAAAGGAAACCATTGCTGTAGTTACAAATAAAGAGTTATTTTATTAATAAACAGCAACCGAAATAACATGCTAGAAAATCAACAAATATAGAAATAAATGCAGGATAACAAATTGGTGCTCAGTATATGCATGACCTGGCCGCGAGGTTTGGCTAGTGTCACACGGGAGGGTTTAAACTAGTATGGCAGGGGGGTGGGCACGGGAGCAATAGGTCAGAAGGTGAGAGCATTGAGGGAGAACTAGGGAATAGGGACAGTGTGGCTCTGAGGCAGAGCAGACGGGGAGAAGTTGCTGAACACAGCAGGTCTGGTGGCCTGAAGTGCATATGTTTTAATGCAAGGAGCATTACGGGTAAGGCAGATGAACTTAGAGCTTGGATTACTACTTGGAACTATGATGTTGTTGCCATTACAGAGACCTGGTTGAGGGAAGGGCAGGATTGGCAGCTAAACGTTCCAGGATTTAGATGTTTCAGGCGGGATAGAGGGGGATGTAAAAGGGGAGGCGGAGTTGCGCTACTTGTTCGGGAGAATATCACAGCTATACTGCGAGAGGACACCTCAGAGGGCAGTGAGGCTATATGGGTAGAGATCAGGAATAAGAAGGGTGCAGTCACAATGTTGGGGGTATACTACAGGCCTCCCAACAGCCAGCGGGAGATAGAGGAGCAGATAGGTAGACAGATTTTGGAAAAGAGTAAAAACAACAGGGTTGTGGTGATGGGAAACTTCAACTTCCCCAATATTGACTGGGACTCACTTAGTGCCAGGGGCTTAGACGGGGCGGAGTTTGTAAGGAGCATCCAGGAGGGCTTCTTAAAACAATATGTAAACAGTCCAACTAGGGAAGGGGCGGTACTGGACCTGGTATTGGGGAATGAGCCCAGCCAGGTGGTAGATGTTTCAGTAGGGGAGCATTTCGGTAACAGTGACCACAATTCAGTAAGTTTTAAAGTACTGGTGGACAAGGATAAGAGTGGTCCGAGGATGAATGTGCTAAATTGGGGGAAGGCTAATTATAACAATATTAGGCGGGAACTGAAGAACATAGATTGGGGGCGGATGTTTGAGGGCAAATCAACATCTGACATGTGGGAGGCTTTCAAGTGTCAGTTGAAAGGAATACAGGACAGGCATGTTCCTGTGAGGAAGAAAGATAAATACGGCAATTTTCGGGAACCTTGGATGACGAGTGATATTGTAGGCCTCGTCAAAAAGAAAAAGGAGGCATTTGTCAGGGCTAAAAGGCTGGGAACAGACGAAGCCTGTGTGGCATATAAGGAAAGTAGGAAGGAACTTAAGCAAGGAGTCAGGAGGGCTAGAAGGGGTCATGAAAAGTCATTGGCAAATAGGGTTAAGGAAAATCCCAAGGCTTTTTACACGTACATAAAAAGTAAGAGGGTAGCCAGGGAAAGGGTTGGCCCACTGAAGGATAGGCAAGGGAATCTATGTGTGGAGCCAGAGGAAATGGGCGAGGTACTAAATCATAGAAGAATCATAGAAGTTTACAGCATGGAAACAGGCCCTTCGGCCCAACCAGTCCATGCCGCCCAGTTTTTTACCATTAAGCTAGTCCCAGTTGCCCGCACTTGGCCCATAACCCTCTATACCCATCTTACCCATGTAACCATCTAAATGCTTTTTGAAAGACACAATTGTACCCGCTTCTACTACTACCTCTGGCAGCCCATTCCAGACACTCACTACCCTCTGAGTGAAGAAATTGCCCCTCTGGGCCCTTCTGAATCTCTCCCCTCTCACCTTAAACCTATGCCCTCTAGTTTTAGACTCCCCTACCTTTGGGAAAAGATGTTGACTATCTACCTTATCTATGCCCCTCATTATTTTATAGACCTCTATAAGATCACCCCTAAGCCTCCTACGCTCCAGGGAAAAAAGTCCCAGTCTATCCAGCCTCTCCTTATAACTCAAACCATCAAGTCCCGGCAACATCCTAGTAAATCTTTTCTGCACTCTTTCTAGTTTAATAATATCCTTTCTATAATAGGGTGACCAGAACTGCACACAGTATTCCAAGTGTGGCCGTACCAATGTCTTGTACAACTTCAACAAGACGTCCCAACTCCTATATTCAATGTTCTGACCAATGAAACCAAGCATGCCGAATGCCTTCTTCACCACCCTGTCCACCTGCGACTCCACCTTCAAGGAGCTATGAACCTGTACTCCTAGATCTCTTTGTTCTATAACTCTCCCCAACGCCATACCATTAACTGAGTAGGTCCTGGCCTGATTCGATCTGCCAAAATGCATCACCTCACATTTATCTAAATTAAACTCCATCTGCCATTCGTCGGCCCACTGGCCTAATTGATCAAGATCCCGTTGCAATCCTAGATAACCTTCTTCACTATCCACTGTGCCACCAATCTTGGTGTCATCTGCAAACTTACTAACCATGCCTCCTAAATTCTCATCCAAATCATTAATATAAATGAATACTTTGCATCAGTATTCACCAAAGAGAAGGAACTGGTAGATGTTGAGTCTGGAGAAGGGGGTGTAGATAGCCTGGGTCACATTGTGATCTAAAAAGACGAGGTGTTGGGTGTCTTAAAAAATATTAAGGTAGATAAGTCCCCAGGGCCTGATGGGATCTACCCCAGAATACTGAAGGAGGCTGGAGAGGAAATTGCTGAGGCCTTGACAGAAATCTTTGGATCCTCGCTGTCTTCAGGGGATGTCCCGGAGGACTGGAGAATAGCCAATGTTGTTCCTCTGTTTAAGAAGGGTAGCAAGGATAATCCAGGGAACTACAGGCCGGTGAGCCTTACTTCAGTGGTAGACTAGTACAAAAGGTGAAGTCACACGGGATCAGGGGTGAACTGGCAAGGTGGATACAGAACTGGCTAGGCCATAGAAGGCAGAGGGTAGCAATGGAGGGATGCTTTTCTAATTGGAGGGCTGTGACCAGTGGTGTTCCACAGGGATCAGTGCTGGGACCTTTGCTCTTTGTAGTATATATAAATGATTTGGAGGAAAATGTAACTGGTCTGATTAGTAAGTTTGCAGACGACACAAAGGTTGGTGGAATTGCGGATAGCGATGAGGACTGTCTGAGGATACAGCAGGATTTAGATTGTCTGGAGACTTGGGCGGAGAGATGGCAGATGGAGTTTAATCCGGACAAATGTGAGGTAATGCATTTTGGAAGGGCTAATGCAGGTAGGGAATATACAGTGAATGGTAGAACCCTCAAGAGTATTGAAAGTCAAAGAGATCTAGGAGTACAGGCCCATAGGTCATTGAAAGGGGCAACACAGGTGGAGAAGGTAGTCAAGAAGGCATACGGCATGCTTGCCTTCATTGGCCGGGGCATTGAGTATAAGAATTGGCAAGTCATGTTGCAGCTGTATAGAACCTTAGTTAGGCCACACTTGGAGTATAGTGTTCAATTCTGGTCGCCACACTACCAGAAGGATGTGGAGGCTTTAGAGAGGGTGCAGAAGAGATTTACCAGAATGTTGCCTGGTATGGACGGCATAAGCTATGAGGAGCGATTGAATAAACTCGGTTTGTTCTCACTGGAACGAAGGAGGTTGAGGGGCGACCTGATAGAGGTATACAAAATTATGAGGGGCATAGACAGAGTGGATAGTCAGAGGCTTTTCCCCAGGGTAGAGGGGTCAATTACTAGGGGGCATAGGTTTAAGGTGAGAGGGGCAAGGTTTAGAGTAGATGTACGAGGCAAGTTTTTTACGCAGAGGGTAGTGGGTGCCTGGAACTCACTACCGGAGGAGGTAGTGGAAGCAGGGACGATAGGGACATTTAAGGGGCATCTTGACAAATATATGAATAGGATGGGAATAGAAGGATACGGACCCAGGAAGTGTAGAAGATTGTAGTTTAGTCGGGCAGTATGGTCGGCACGGGCTTGGAGGGCCGAAGGGCCTGTTCCTGTGCTGTACATTTCTTTGTTCTTTGACTCCAGTCAGATAGAAACCTGATCACTTTCCAGAGACCGTATGATCTGTTGGGATGACAACAAAATGTTGGGAATGGAACATACAGACATACTTCACTCTGCATAGTAAACCAGTCTTACTTAGTGCTTTTGAAGTCTAGGGATCTAGATGCAGAGTATAAGACTTGATTTCAGTGTCGTCTCTGATCCTATGTTGGGTTATTAAGTCAAATGGTTGCATATGGGAAAATACATATTTATTTCTTCATTGAAATTTCTATTCTTTGAATACTGCACTTTTTGAATACTGCACTTCTTCACCCTGTCTTTCGCTGCATATATAAGACAGGAAATTGACCAGTGTCCCGCTGATCAATTTAAGGATGATTTAAGTGCTACCCTAGCCAAAGCACCTCATATTTATCCTTAACCTGTAGGTAGATATGAGAAATTTCACGCATGATAGGAGATAGTCAAGATAGAGGAGGACAGCAGACCAAAGGACTAGCATCTTTATAGAGCCATTCACAATGTTTGAAAGTGCATTACAGCCTTCAGGAGAGCATAATGTAGAAAGTGTCAGATGAGATACATATTCATCATGGGGCTTGACTCAGAATGGTGTTAGTAGACTAAGCTAACCCTTAAACAAAATAAGTTGGCTGTGATGTCAGCAAAACTAGAGTTCAACCACAGAATATGCAAGTGTGAAATACTGCTTTTGAGTAGCATTGCTTTTCTCAGATATGGGGCAAAATAGAGGCCTGGCTTGGAAGAAGAAAACAGCATGGAATTTCTGCTTTCTGATTGATACCCAGTGCTTGCTGCTGCAATTTATACCTATGCAGTCATTGGGGGAAGATAGGATGAAGCTTGGCTGTGAAATCATCCACTTTCACGTGGACTGTCTCGGTGCCTTGGCCCATCTGTAAAGAATGTCCATGAGGGATCTAGTCAGCTCTGCTGACATGTGTAACCGTATTCCAACAAGAGTCAGCATTTTTAAGAGAGTTGGAAAGAAATAGGGAGGAGCGGTGGCTGTGGGAGTGGAGGGGGTAATATTAGAGGGGGATAACCTGTGTTCTTAAATATTCAAGTGGTCTAAAGCATGTTAAAGAATATAACATGTTCTCAGCAGCTTTCAAAACATACACATTTTTCACAATGAAGATTTGTGAATGTTCTGAAATAGATTTAGAAAAGTATGTCAAAATATACAACATTTCAAAATATTCGTGGAATATCAGAATTTTAAAAAATGTTTTATTGTCATCCTCAAAAGATTCATATATGTGTATGTGTAAGTTAGCAACAAAATTGGAGGAAATAAGGTGAATATAAATCTAGTGACTGTTTAGTCAGCAATTAAGCAATTAATTTTTCTTTAATCACAAACGACACCCTATAAAATTGTCCGTCATCATCCTTCTTGACCTGCCTATAGCCTTTGACATCCTCCTCCAATGCTTCTCCACCATCATCCAGTTGGGTGGGACTGCACAAGTCTGATTTTATTTTTATCTAGATTCAGGATAATACTTGCAATGGTTTCTTTTCCCATTCCTGCATTATTACCTCTGGAGTTCCCGAAGGATCTATTCTTGGCATGCTCCTGTATCGTATCAACGTGCTGTCCCTAGGTGAGATAATTAATAATAATCTTTAATTTAATAACCTTTATTGTCACAAGTAGGCTTACATTAACACTGCAATGAAGTTACTGTGAAAATCCCCGAGTCACCACACTCCGGTACCTGTTCAGGTACACAGGGAGAATTCAGATTGTCCAAATTACCTAACAGCACGATTATCCAAAAGCACAGAGTTAGTTTTCACATGTATGCTGCTGACACTCAGTTTCACCTCACCACCACCTCTCTCAACTCCTCCACTGTTGCTAAATTATCAGACTACTTATCTGACATCCAGTTATAGAGGAGCAGCAACATCCTCCAATTAAATATTGGGAAGACTGAAGCCATTGTCAGCACTCCATTCTCTAGCTACCAACTGTCTAACTGTTCGAGACCAAACTACACCATTCACAACCTTGGAATGAACATTTGATCCCAAGTTATAATAATAATTGCTTATTGTCACAAGTAGGCTTCAATGAAGTTACTGTGAGAAGCCCCTAGTCGCCACATTCCATTGCCTGTTCGGGGAGGCCGGTACGGGAATTGAACCCGTGCTGCTGGCATTGTTCTGCATTGCAAGCCAGCTATTTAGCTCACTGTGCTAAACCAGCCCCAGTTGAGCTCACAATCGCATATCTACACCATTACTTTAAAAAAAAATGTTTTAGAGTTACCCAATTATTTATTTTCCAATTAAGGGGCAATTTAGTGTGGCCAATCCACCTAACCTGCACATCTTTGGGTTGTGGGGATGAAACCCATGCAGACATGGGAGAATGTGCAAACTCCACACAGACAGTGATCATCTGCACCATTACTAAGAGCATCAAATTCCACCTCTGTGACATCACTTGACTTTGCCCTTTTCGCAGCTCATCTGCTGCTAAAACCTTCACTTATGCCTTTGATACACTCTAGACTTGATTATTCCAACACACTCCAGGCCAGTTCCCCACATTCTACCCTCCGTAAAGTGGAGGTAATCCAAAACTCTATTGCTGTATCCTTATCCACACCAAGTACCGTTCCCCTGTTGCTCGCTGATCTATATTGACTTCCAATCAAGCAACAACTTGATTTTGAAATTCTCATCCTTCATTTCATATTGCTCCATGACCTCGCTGCGCCTTATCTCCGTAATCTTCATCTTCTCAAACCCTATGAGATTCCTGTGCTCATCTAATTATAACCTCTTGAGCATCGCCAATTTTATTTGCTCCACCACTGGCGACCATGCCTTCAGCAACCAAGGCCCTAAGCTCTGGAATTCCCTCCCTAAAAATCGCTGACTTTCTACCTCTCTTTCTTCCTTTAAGATGCACACTAGTGCCTTCCTCTTTGAAGAGGTTTTTGGTCACCTGTCCTCATATTGCCTTAAGTGGTTCAGTGTCTGATTTTCCTTTATAATTCTCCTTTTGAAGTGCCTTTGGACATTTTATTATATTAAAGGAGCTGTGTAAATGTAAACTGTTAATGTTGCAATCTTATTGTGAGTTATTCTACATTTCAGGTAAGGATGCCTATAAGAATGGAGTCAAAGTAGACTTTATGTTGAAAAAAATTTAAGGACCACAAGTAGGCATCAGTAAAAGGAAGAAAACTACAATGATTACAGCAAACTAAACGTTACCTTTCTGAAAATCTTTGCAGCACCAGAAACCCAAAGACAGCTTATTTATGATAAACATAAGTTGGTTTTGTGATGAGGCCAAAGACATTTCCAGCCACTTCGTATGCTGGAAACAGCCGCCAGAGACTGCAGGAAATTCGGGAGGGGTTGAAACAACCCCATAAACCTTCCGGTCAGGCTTTAAATGTTGGCTCCATCAGTGAAACCCAGCTTGACCCGAAAGCCACAGTTGGAAAGGATGCTACCAGACAGCAGCAGATGCGACCAGTCCCAAAATTTGGGCCTTATCAGAAAGCTCTCAGAGAAATCAGAAACTCGCTGATGCCATTTGCAAATGAGTCAGGTTCATCTATCAGTGTTGAAGTAAACAGACAGATGCTTCAGGAATTGGTGAATGCTGGATGTGATCAGGTATGTCACATATATATTACAACTTTGCTATATGTCAATAATTTAATAAGTTATGCTTCTGTCTTGACGATTTTGATTTCTGCTGGGTAACAGATTAAATATTGACCACTAAATTTTCTCGGAACCAGTGGCATATTCATGGTGTAAGTTGAGCATGAGTGCAATAGAGAAAAAGAAAGTAGGACAGGACTCAGAAATGCTGGATCTCAGTCCAGAATATGAATTTCAATCGGCCCGTGGGTGGAACTCAGTCAGCATCAAATGTGGCCCATTATGTCTGAGGGGGCATGGCTAAGAGGAAATTAACTCTGACACCAGGAATTTTCTCAAGAGATATCCTGCCTTCTGCTATGTAACCTGGATGAACTCAGCATACAGAACAACTAAGCGGTCAAAGTAGCCAAGATGTGCAGGCTTAAGTCTTGGCGTGAAAGACCTCAGAAATTGTCCCTCATACAAAGAAGGCCGATTCTTTTTATGACTGCATTTTCTGGAATTGGGGGAAGACGATTGATCTCTGTTCCCCGAAATCCCACCACAAACCCACCATGCAATCATTTGATGCTGCTTTTCCTACCTCTTTTGGTGGATAACCAAAGCAGATAACAGCGTAATGGCCACTTGTTACTACCATGTAAATGAGGTGACCCTGGATACTCAAGATTGAAGATCACTGGCAACTTCTCCACTGCAGTTCTGCCAGAAGATCATGCCTGAGGTTTTCCAAGGCCATTGTTTAGTTAACCAATGTTCCATTCCCAAACACTGGTTGGAAAAGAGATTTTTTTTCTTCTCTGATTTCCCTCCCCCACGATACTAGTGGTTTTTCTGAGGGTGCCTGCCAGCTGTCCTCCAATATTTTACCCAATAAATTAATCTCTAAATAAGTCTGGACAGTGAATGTTGGCAGACTGTGCAACTGTGGGAGTCGTGCAGTCCTCCCTTGAGCTTTACACATTTACAACTATCACTGGATGGCTGTCAGGAATGAAAGCTCTACTATGTTATACTTTTCCCCCTTATCTGGGAAGGATGAGGTTAGCTGTTGTGCCAGCCACTTGTCTGCTGAGATTAACTAATTCAGCTCAGATTGGAGTGAATCTGGGACTTTCCTGGCCTATATGGTACAGCGCCATTTTACACAGTACATTTACTGCCCAAGCTTCAGGGATTCAAATAATGAGTTCGGAGAGGGCTGGAATTCTGTTTAAAAGATTCATAATATTACTTTGTACAGTTGCTAAATAACTCCCAATTGGAGAACTTCACAAACAGGATGTTGTCTGTCATCACTTGATATTACTTTGTGATATGTCCTGACTGTATGATTGCAAATCCTGCATTTGCATGGATCATGCAGTTTCCCTTGTGTACTCATTTGACATTTTTACTCTTAGTTGCTGCTCGCTGAGGGAAATTATATATATATCACTGTTGCAGAATTCCAAATACATTAACATTGACCCCATAATTTTCTTAATTTGAGGTTCTGGAATCCTGTCTCTATTATTTGATTTAGATTTTCAGTTTAATGTATCAAAAGTTACTTTAGTTCCCTTCTGTAATTGGACAAGGTTTAAAAATTGAATGTGTTTGCTGAACCTTGATTCTATTAGAGTTTTATTGTTGTCTTGTTTTCTATTCCTAATGATAATAACACAGCTCTATTTTGCATGCTTCCCCAAACACGTTTTTGATGTTTGTTGAACTTGGGTTAAAATTTTGAGTAAAGGTATGAAAGATAAATTATTTTAAAAATATTTAATTAATTAAAATGTGAAGAGAAAAATGGCTTTACCCTAATATTAGCAAAAGCACTTTGCAAAAAACTTTTCATTGTGCTACTGGATACAATTTAAATTTTATTTTTGAGTCAGATGTAAAGCGTTGGTGTTTGAGGAACCTTTATATGCATTAAAAAAAAATATATTCACTTTTGCTCTGCTACATATAAAATGGATCCATACTGTTTGCACAGCAGGTGCAAAGGACGTAGGACAGAGCTGCTCAAGTTTTAAATGATAAAATACAAAAAAATCAGGTATACTTGCCTCATTGAAAGGACGTCTAAGAGCTTTGGGAAATGGAGGAGAGATTTCATCCTCATTTTTTAATTTTTTCATGGGTTGTGATGGCAAGGTCAGCATTTATTCACAACCCCTAATTGCCCTTGGAAAGGTGGCGCTGAGTATCTTCCTGAACCGCCGCAGTTCATGAAGTGTAAGTACCCCAACAGTGCTGTTAGGGAGAAGGTTCCAAGTTTTTGATCTGGTGACAGTAAAGAAATGTTGATATAGTTCCAAGTCAAGATGGTGTGTGACTTGGAGGGCCAGGTGGTGATGTTCCCGTGTATCAACTGCCCTTGTTATCCTAGGCAGCAGAAGTCATGGTTTTGGAAGGTGCTGTCGACGGAGACTTGGTGAGTTACTGCTGTGCAACCTGTAGATGGTACACACTGCTGCCACAGTGCATCAGCAGTGGAGGAATGAATGTTTAAGGTGGTGGATGGGGTATCGATCAAATGGGCTGCTTTGTCCTGGATGGTGTCAAGGTCCTTGTGTATTGCTGGAGCTACAACTCAAGCAGGCAAATTAAGTGTACTCTATTACATGCCTGACTTGTGCCTTGTAGATGGTGGCTAGGTTTACTCCCAGCCACTTGACCTGCTCTTGCAGGAAATGGTGATGGTCTGGAACTTGTGTTATTTGCTACTTATCAGCCCAAACCTGAGTTGTTGTCCAACTACTATTTCTGGCATTGAGGTCCACCTTCTAACCATTCTCTGGGTGAAGAAGTTCTTCCTAATTTCTTGTTGGATTTATTGGTGACACTCATACTTGTGGCCCCTAGTTCTGGTCTCCCCACAGATGGAAACGTAGGCCACAATTGTACACCCTCTCATCGGCAGGTTTTTAGGCCAGGAGCGTGAAATTGAAAGGACGGGATTCCTGCATGCGTCGACCATGCAGAGACTTTACCCTGGGGCGGGCAAGGCCTCATGACAGGAATCCACCCATGTCCCAATTGAGGCCAATTGGACATTTACGAGCTGTTTCCTGCCCAGCCTCAATTCTTAGGCTGGCAAGATGATTGAACTTGCATGAAGGAAGGCTGAAAATCAAAAGAGTTCCATCTTGGGTGGAAAGGATCGATGGAAGTTATTTTTCATTTTACATTTGCTGTTTTCAGATACTTAAAAACATTTTTGAGCACACAGTTACATAATTGTTGAAATTACTGGACAATTTTATTACATGGTGCATATAGAATACATTGGCACATCTGGGGTTTTAGGAAAAACCCTGATTATGTAAAATGTTAATGTCAGTCTGTCTAAGCCGTTTCCTTTCTGACCTGAACAAAGTCATCTAGGTTTGCTATTTCATTAGCACAGAACACTTTCTATTAAGAGGTAGAAAACCAAATCAAATTCTATAAATACACAGTCTATTCATAATTTTGTTTCAAATATTAATTTCCGAGACGAAAATCTTTTATTCCTTGTATGATTACTCTAATCTCAACTCTCACAATAGGATCATCACCGTTATTGCAAGGAAAATAATCTATTCTCTGCTACAGTTTGTGCTGCAAACCCAACACAGTCCATCCCATGTCAATAAGGCAAGTAGCATAACACGTGAGATTAATCTTAGTTAGATTAAAAAAATTAATGTCACTATTATAGTGCTTAGTAACATACCATCCAATCCATTTTTCAGATGGGATGGGGGGGGGACGCGAATCCCATGACGCCACTCCGACGCCGGGCCGCCAATTCTCCGGCGACCGGAGAATCAGCGCCAATGGCGCCACCGCAGTCACCACGGCGCCAGTCGGGGGCCACTCAATGCGGCCCCCCCCCCGGCGATTCTCCGCGCTCGATGGGCCAAATGCCGGCCGAGTCCCGCCGGCGTCGTTTGCATGCGGTCCTACTCGGCGGGACCTCGCCGTTCTGGCTGCGGGGGCCGTCCTGGTGGGGGGCACGGGGATCCGACTCCGGGAGGGTGGGCCGCCACAGTGGCCAGGCACGCGATTGGAGGCTACCTAATGGCGGGCGGGCTAATTCTAGGGGGGGGGGGGGGCTTTGTTCCTCACCACTGGGCCCCTGTAGGGCTCTGCCATGTTGCCCGGGGACCGGCGTGGAGACGGCAACCCACGCGCATGTGCGGACCCGCGCCGGCCGTGGCGCCCATATCGGCAGCTGGAGCTGCGTGAAGCGCCCCAGTGCCCTGCTGCCCCCTGTGCGGCACAGGATTGCTGCTCCTAGCAGCCAGATGACGCCGTCGTAAAACGCTCCGGCGTTTACAATGGCGTCAACATTTAGCCCCATTATCGGAGAATCCCACCCCCGGTTTTGTAATGATGCTATAAAAGGAGGCGAATGAAAAATATTGTATTTGTACCACATTTGAAGTACCAAGCAAAGGTGTCATAAGATGCCAAGATATTTTGTGGTAATATTATTTTCTAAGGTGGTGCAGCCGCAGATCTGCATTTCCAGATTTAGTATTAAAAAATAGGAATATACAGCCAGTGGGCCAGCCGCCATTTTGTTCGCTCGCTGCCAGCCGCAGGGGGATGGAGCCGGCGACATGACGTACCGCGGGCAGGCTCAGAAAGTGCAGAAAGTGATGGTGCAGCCCATCAATCTTATTTTCAGGTACCTTCAAAATCGATCCAGGATCCAAGTATGGCTATATGAACAAATCAACATGAGGATAGAAGGGTGTATAATTGGCTTTGATGAATACATGAACCTTGTTTTGGATGATGCAGAGGAAATTCACATGAAATCAAAATCAAGAAAACCATTGGGCCGTGTTATGCTGAAAGGGGACAACATCACCTTACTACAGAGCGTCCACAGTTAAGAATGGATTCACTGGAACTTGATTGTCTATACACTATAACAAATAGCTGACTTGTCTTATATAGCATTTTGGATACCGGTTGTCGGAAAACAGATTAAGATATGTGTTTTTGTACCTAGCGACAGTAATGATTTTCTGAAATAAAAATCTTATAACCAAAAAAAAAATAGTAATATAAACTTGAACTCTTGGGCAGGGTTCCAACAGCATTATAGCTGCTTGACAGTGATTAGTAACCAAAGTCAAATTAGCTATTTGCATTTTTGTGGCATCTGAGACAATTTTTCATTGATTTTCATTCGTCCCAGTAGTACACATATCGAAATGATTCCAGAACTAATCAAAATGAGAAGACTATCAATACTTCATTTATACGGTGGTCACATTATAAAAACAAATAAAATACAGTTTTTGTAAATGTAAGTGATTTTGTTGTGGTTCGCGTAATTTGCTTACCCCTTCCTTTTCATCTGTAATATATCATCAAACATGGAAAAGAATTCAAAAGAAAAATAAGATGCATTGATAAAGGAGTAGATTTTCGTTCTTATTGTATGGGTGTTAAGCATTGCCTAGGCGGAAAATGATAGATGGACTCCAATACTAAAATAACCCAGAGTTTTCTTCCATTTAAATGAATGGAAGGAACATCTGGCAGATTATGTTTGTGATGAGCAATCCCTCTCCCATCAGATTTTTGTTTTGGCACTCTGTCTAGATGATGATTAACACCCAGGTGGTAAACCCTACCCCATAGTGCCTCAGGATATTCCCAAAGCACTCACAACTACGTAACCACTTTAAAAGTGTAGTCACTCATGCTATTTAGCACACATTTCAGCCAATTTATACATGGCAATCAATATCCCACAAACAGAAAATAAAATGAAGCTTCGTTGATCTGAAATGTTTTGCTTGGGGTGAAATATTGATTAGGCCACCAAGAAAATCTCCTGTAATTCTTGAAATAATGCCATGAAACCTGTTACAATCTCCTGAATAGATGGATACGGCTTCAGTTTAATAACTCACCTGAAAGGCAGCATCTCAGAATACAGCATTCTGTCAATATTCCTCAGAATTTAGATTATATGCTCGGGTCCTGGTGAGATCCTTGACCCACAATCAAGAGGAAGGGCATTTACTATCTGTTGAGCAAAGTTTACATTCAATTGCACAAGTTAATGATATTCAAAATGAACTATGAAGTCCATAGAACGGGCTAATACATGTGTGCAAAGGTTTTGCTGACTTTATCAGCTGGGAAAATGAGTGTTCATTTTTACTGAATTTAACTTTTTGTTCCATTCTTGGCACCATTTTCTCATTCTTTCGTTCACTTGACGTTATGGACTCATTCCTGAGTAAAGTTCCATGATTATCAATCGCCCTCTGTTACCGTACACACGTGGGAGTTAATTATGTTTGGTTCTTTACAAGCTGCAATGCTTGGCTACTTCTCCAAGGAAGGTATCACTGTTGAGCCAAATTCTATTCTCACCAAACTTTTACACATGCATACACTTCCTGCAGAGATCACTGATTAATGATCATAAATTAAAAACCTAGTCTGTTGTCCCTCACTACGCCTGCAGCAATGAACTTGCACTGTGGCTGAAATGAGCTAAATCAGTATGAGGATTGTACCTGGAACATTCCTTGTCTAAATTTGGACACTTTTCGTACTGCCTCTCTCTCCCTCAGCGACCACGGTGCCCGGTTTCTGATTTTCAATTCCACAAGTGAACTTCACTGTCAGTAATTCCGTCTGGCGGAGGCAGAGTATCACTGGAGGCCTGGAGAATGCTGGGTTGGGTCCGTTAATGATATGCCAACGGCCTTTACTGTACATCTAATTGCCCATGCTGGCATGCGGTGTGGAGCATATTCATGCCACTGTCGAGGCACCAGAGCGTGGCATTCCATCGCGGCACCGGCCTCGATTTGCAGCTGATGCTCGAATTTCCGCACGATCGAGTTTTGCGATTCCGGCATCGCTGAAAGGAGAATCTCATCCATAATTTTTGTAAGCCACAGATGTGTCCAAAATGAGTAGGCAAAAGAAAACTATGTTTATTGCGAAGCAATTATATTTACAATATACATCAGATCTCTGCTGGGTCTGCTGTGTCGATTCCATACCTGGCCGACTTTATATGGAACTCAATCATGAATGTCCTCGGGCTCCCCACCTCCTTAGCGGGAGAGCTCGTACTCGACGATACTCATGGGGAGACTGATTGTTCCAACCCCGTAGGTCTCATGCGGGTTAAAGCAATAATGTTCCAAATGATTGTCTTCCCAATATTTTTAGTGTACTGCATCCGTTGTATTTTTCAAGATTTACATTCTTTTCAATGAGAATTCTTGCACAATAGATTGCAATCAACTTTAGTGGCAGAGCATTTTTTTAACTTGCTGACAGAATATGCTTTGTATGCATCAGTTCAATCCTTGAGTGCCAATTGTTTTCAAAAAGATTCTGTGACATGATTGCATATGATTAAATATTTGCAACCTAGTTTTGAATAAGACTATTCTGTAATTTTGGGCGGGTTTGACAGGGTTATTCCCGCCAGGTATTTGGGTGCAATCCAAACTGGTATTCACCCATTCTTAGTAATTTGTTTGGAGCTTGGGGAGTTTCTCACTAGAAAATACCACACTTAGGGTGTGACTCTCTGGCCTTGTTGCGCTCGTTCGAGCAAAATGAGGCTGGTGGACTAGTGGGAGAGGTGGAAAATGAGAACCGCTCCAGGTGCCAAACCGTTTGCGAGGCAACCGGTCCGTGCCCGTCGGCAAAATCAGGATCTCACCGTAGCATGGCAAGAAACCAATTATTAACAGGGACCAACCCATAACCAGTGGCCTCCCGTTATTCAGTGGCCTCCCCAACAAGTGGTCACACTGGCGCCGATTAGCAATCCTTTTGAAAAATGGGAAACCGGCGAATGGACTGCTGCGGGGAGCTGAGGAGGTGAGCAGGCAATGAGGCTGGGGGCACTGGGCAAGCTGCCCCTGTGTTCGGTTGGGGGGGGGGGGGGTGCAGTGGTACTGTCACTGGACTAGTAATCCAGAGTCTCAGGATAATGATCTGGGGATCCTGATTCGAATCCCACCACGGCAGGTGATGGAATTTAAACTCAATAAAAAATCTGGAATTAAAAGTAATGATAACCATGGGCGTCATTCTCCGACCCCCCGCCAGGTTGGAGAATGGCCGTAGGCCGCCGTGAATCCCGCCCCCGCCCCCGCCGAAGTCTCCGGTACCGGAGATTGGGCGGGGACGGGAATCGGGCCGCGCCGGTTGGCGGGACCCCCCGCTGGATTCTCCGGCCCGGATGGGCCGAAGTTCCGCCCAGAAATTGCCTGTCCCGCCGGCGTAAACCAAACCTGGTATTTACCGGCGGGACCAGACGGCGTGGGCGGGCTCCGGGGTCCTGGGGGGGGGGGGGGGGGGGGCGCGGGGCGATCTGACCCCGGGTTGTGCCCCCACAGTGGCCTGGCCCGCGATCGGGGCCCACCGATCCGCGGGCGGGCCTGTGCCGTGGGGGCACTCTTTCCCTTCCGCCTCCGCTACGGCCTCCACCATGGCGGAGGCGGAAGAGACTCTCCCCACTGCGCATGCGCGGGAAACTGACAGCGGCCGCTGACGCTCCCGCGCATGCGCCGGGAAACGGTCAGCGGCCGCTGATGCTACCGCGCATGCGCCGCATTTCCGCGCCAGCTGGCGGGGCAACAAACGCCATTTCCGCCAGCTGGCGGGGCGGAAATCCCTCCGGCATCGGCCTAGCCCCTCAATGTTGGGGCTAGGCCGCCAAAGATGCGGAGCATTCCGTACCTTTGGGCCGGCGCGATGCCCGTCTGATTGGCGCCGTGTTTGGCGCCAGTCGACGGTCATCGCGCCGTTGGGGGAGAATTTCGCCCCATGAAACCATTGTCGATTGTTGTAAAAACCCATCTGGTTCACTAATGTCCTTTTAGGGAAGGAAATCTGCCATCCTTACCTGCTCTGGCCTACGTGTGACTCCAGAATGTGGTTGACTCTTAAATGCCCTCTGAAATGGCCTAGCAGCCATTCAGTTGTACTCAACCGCGACGAAACCCCAAAATGGATTGAAACCGGATGGACTACCTGGCATCGAACTGAGCATTGGAAACGGCAACGGCAAATCCAGCCCTGCCAACCCTGAAAAGTCCTCCTTACTAACATCGGGGACTTGTGCCAAAGTTGGGAGAGCTGTTTCACAGACTAATTAAGCAACAGCCTGACACAGTCATACTCATAGAATCTACCTTACAGACAATGTCCCAAACACCACTGTCACCATTCCTGGTATTTCTTGTCTCATGGGCAGGACAGACCCAGCAGAGGTGAGGTGGCACAGTGGTGTACAGTTGGGAAGGAGTTGCCCTGGGAGCTCTCAACAACTCTGGACCCCATGAAGTCTTATGGCTTCAGGTCAGACATGGGCAAGGAAAGCTCCTGCTGATTACCACGTACTGGCCACCATCAGCTGATGAATCAATACTCCTCCATGTTGAACACCATTTGGAGGAAGCACTAAGGGTGGCAAGGGCACAGAATATGCTCTGGGGGGCAGCTCCAACAACACTCAAGAAGCTCGACACCTACCAGGCCTGCTTGATTGCTACCCCTTCCCAAACATTCAATCTCTCCATTACCGGCGAACAGTGGCAGCCGATTGTACCATCTACAAGCTGTACTGCAGTAACTCACCAAGGTTCCTCAGACAACACCTTCCAAATCCAGGACCACTACCATCTAGAAGGACAAAAGCAGCAGATACCTGGGAACCCCACCACCTGGAGGTTCATCTCCAAGTCATTCACCACCCTGACCAGGGAATATATTGCTGCTCCTTCACTGTCGCTGGGGCAACATCCTGGACTTCCTCCCTAACAGCACAGTGGATGTACCTACACCTCAAGGACTGCAGCGGTTAAAGAAGGCAACTCGCACCACCCTCTGCATGGCAACTAGAAATGGGCAATAGATGGTGGCCTAACCAGCGACGCCCATATCCCGTAAATGGGGAAAAAAAACGGGGGTTCAGCCTCGGTTGGGGGTGGATGTGTGAAGGTTCACCATACCAATCCCTGACCGTATGTTTCTGTACTGAGGATACCCAGCCTCTGCCCCACCGACCACCCACAACTCCCACTGACTGTGGAGGTCTCTGGCTGTGCAGCTGAAAGCTATTGTTAATAGAGAATTGGCAATCATAGATAAGTGAGCACTTCATACACCTCAAGTGGATCCCCGTAGGTGGGCGGGCCATGTAGCATGTGGGACTCATTGCCTAGCATCCCAATCGCACATTGATGCATGGACACTGTGCTTGAACACTGCGGGAGGCAGCACCACAGATTCAGTGGTCAACCTTCGATCACCAAGGGATGGGCCCCTGCCCTGCGCACATGTGTGTGGACAGGGCATGTCGGGTAGGGGGGACATGGGATTGGTTGTGGGGCCGCATCGCGGAACAAAGAGCCAGAGGCTAGTTGTGTTGAGGGTATATTAATGTTCCTCGTCCAAGAGTACACCAGTGCACCACTATCCCAATGATGTTGCACCACTATCCCCCCCAACCCCCCACAATGCCCACTCGCCCTCCCCTAACGCACACTCCACCCCCTCCCCCCTCCGTGCCCTCAGTGATCCTCAATGTGCTTTGTGTTCCTTGCTCTGCCGCTACGTCTAGGTCTGACCCTAGGATGCACATCAGAGATGGAGGCAGCTAGTTGCTTACCTCATCCCATGGCCTTCAATGCATCTGACGGGCGTCCCCTGGGGGCTCTGAGGCCGGAGGGCCCTGGCGCACTTGTTGGTGGCACATTCACAACCATGCGGCCTAGTTCCAGGTGCTGGCTGCGTGATGCAATCTCATCAGAGGGATGGAACTTGGGGGAGCGGTGGCCACCATCGCCAGTCCACAGGATGGGCCTGGGTTGCCATCCAGCACCCCCTCTTGATCGGTGCCCATAGGGCCCTGGGGTTCACCTTGCGACGGAGGGATGGCTGGTTTGAGCCCCAGTTGCCCCTGCATTATCTGGCTCTGCCAGCATGGGCGGCTCCCCATTGACTGCACCAATGCCCTCGATGATACTGCTTAGTGCTTGGGCCATGCTCTGCAGTGACACTGCAATGATAACCTACGACTGGGACAACTCTGCAGTGTCTCGGCCATTCCCATCTGAGAGCGGGACATGTCCCGCAACACCTCATCAAGGTCAGCCTGGTACTGGGTCACGTCCCCCATCAAATTGGACAATCATCCAAGACCCTCAGCCATGGACATCACTGACTGTGCCATGCCTTGAACACCTCCATTAATGCTGCTGACATTGCGCACCAGGCTCTCCACTGTGGTTGCTTTCCTAGTAGTGTTGGTTTCGGTGCCATCCATTGCCAGCGCCATCTCCTGGGACTCCTCCAATTGGCTATGACCTGCTGGATTGTCGCTGCCATCTCCCTCGAATGACCCGGCCGCTCCCTAACGTCTCTATCAGCTTCGGGTAAACCTGTTCCAGAGGCTCGCATTTGACTGGGACCCAACTGGGTCCTAGGATTCAGCAGTCCTGCAACTTCCGTCTCGCCTGGGCATTACCGCCTCCTACTTTTCAGTATCTGTGCTGGTGGAGGATGGGGATAACAGCTGTGATGCATCAAGTGGCATCCTCCTCCGAGGTGGTCCCCTGGGAGGCACGGGAGGGGGCCACCCCGGATGAGCTGGCGCGTCAGCTGCAGGACCTGCGGCAGAATGAACACGTGGTCAGTTGGAGAGATGGGTCAGTTTACATGGCAAGAACAGCTCATGTGTGACTGTTCATCTGGGTCGGCCCGGTGGATTCACATCTCTGCGGTATGCGACGACGACCTCGTTGGTGACTGCTCTGTCCTTGGCCCCCCCCTGTCACCATGGTTCATTCCTCGATTGTCATGAGGATTCTTATGTTGGGCACCCATTTGCTTGTCTGGAGCCTGTCCCGGCGATTGTTGCAGAGCTTCTCCCGCATCATTAAGAGAAAGGGCATCATTAGCCACACACTTGATGGGAGGGTTGGGGTGAGGGGTGGGTTGGGGGGGGGGGAGATGGAGGGTTGGGGGTGTGCCTGGTCACGTTGCGGGGGTGGGAAGATTTCTAGGGAGGGGTCAACTCGCCCCTGATGCCCGGTGTAGATCGTTGACCTTGTGGCACTGGAGGTCAGTCCTCCTGGTCATGCTGTACGAGCTTACAGCCGCTGCCACTTCGTCCCAGGCAACACTGGCTTCCATGTGGCTCACCCTCCTGGACTCTTGGGGGAACAGGACATATCTCCTGGCCTCGACTGCATCTAGGAGTCTCCACTGGTCTGTGTCTCAACCTTGGGGCCGGTGTCTCGGCGCCATGGCTGCAAGCTTATTGGGGTTGGTTGTGCAAGTGCTGCATAACTGCCTTAACTGCTGCTCGACCTTGTTAGCGGGAAGGGTGGGGGTTGGCGAGCATGGTCCCTGAGAATCAGCTGCCGAGTCTTATTTGAAGTGAGAAGCCTGTGGGTGACCTGGCCCCACACCCATCCATCACCTTGAATATCATGGCATCTGCCCCTTCCACACCAGAATCTCCTTCAACCCCGCCCCACCCCACCCTTCATACCTATTTTCATGGGCATGGCCCCCTCATGACCTGCCCCTTGGCAGTGCCAATGTGACACCCTTGCAGTGCCAACCTGGCACCCTATTCAGTGCCTGGGTTCCAGGGGCATTACCCTGCCATGTCCCTGAACACCCAGGGGCTCCAATGGCTGCTGAGCCCCTTGGCTTGACCATTACACCTGGTCTCTGTTCCTGGAGACCAGTGCTAATTTACACCAGCGTGAGGCCTGGCCAGTGCAGCCGCTAACTAACGGGAGCAGATATTTCAATGAGCTTAATGGCTCATTTAAATATGCGCTGAGTATGATCCAGCTCACACTGGTCGTAGCAGGTCGGGTGTATCGTGCCTGGCCCTGCGTGAAAGCCGTTTTGGGCTCTCCCGCTCTGAGCCTGGCATAACGGTAGCATTGTGGATAGCACAATTGCTTCACAGCTCCAGGGTCCCAGGTTCGATTCCCGGCTTGGGTCACTGTCTGTGCGGAGTCCGCACATTCTCCCCGTGTGCGCGTGGATTTCCTCCGGGTGCTCCGGTTTCCTCCCACAGTCCAAAGATGTGCGGGTTAGGTGGATTGGCCATACTAAATTACCCATAGTGTCCAAAATTGCCCTTAGTGTTGGGTGGGGTTTCTGGGTTATGGGGATTAGGTGGGGTTACTGGGTTATGGAAATAGGGTGGAGGTGTGGACCTTGGGTAGGGTGCTCTTTCCAAGAGCCGGTGCAGACTCGATGGGCCGAATGGCTTCCTTCTGCACTGTAAATTCTATATAATGGGATTGGCACTGGGCGCAACGTGGTGGGAAAATCGCAGCCTTCATCTTTGTTCATCGGAAGTTATGAGGCCAGACAGAAAGTGATGATCGAACATGTCATTGAACTGAACAGGAAAGATCTACTGGTGTAAACTTCAGAGGATACATTTTCCTTTTCAGTGGCTAAATTTCAGAGATGTATAGCTTGCCTCTTTCAACAATTCCTTCAAATCATGTAAAATACTTCATAATTGCGAGCAAAAGGATAAACACTACCTGAATTAATTAGCAATTTACAGAGAGAATGGATGATTCTTTAACAGGAAAGTTATTGTTTAGTACTAGGCTGTTAATTGGATCTTGGAATTTAGTAACTCAGTTAGCAGGCTGGTTGTATTTCTGTAAGTATTGCATTGGAACTGTTTGCTAGAATTGGTAATAGCTTTTTATTGCAGCATGTTTTTCATTTCATTTGGCATCCACTTGTTTTCAGCAAGGCATAAGTGTTATTTTCAGCATGATATTTTGTCCAATATCAGTATACTCACATACCTGTTGAGAATCTGTTTCTCACATGTACATCATGGGGTGGATTTTCTGCCCCCATTTTTGATGTGTGGGAAAGCCTGAGGGGGCGGCGAATCCAACGGTACCAAAATGGCATTTATGTCATTATGTTATGGGCAGCACGGTAGCACACGTGGCCAGCACTGTGGCTTCACAGCGCCAGGGTCCCAGGTTCGATTCCATGCTGGGTCACTGTCTGTGCGGAGTCTGCACGTTCTCCCCGTGTCTGTGTGGGTTTCCTCCAGGTGCTCCAGTTTCCTCCCACAGTCCAAAGACGTGCAGGTTAGGTGGATTGACCATGCTAAATTGCCCTTACTGTCCAAAAAGGTTAGGAGGGGTTATTGGATTACGGGGATAGGGTGGAAGTGAGGGCTTAAATGGGCCGGTGCAGACTCGATGGGGCGAATGACCTCCTTCTGCACTGTGTGTTCTATGTTCTATGTTAACGGGATTTCCGGTTGAGATAGCCCCTGCATGCCCCATCCCCCATACTCCCCCGCCAATGATGTAATGGAGTTCCTGCCATGAAAGGTTGGGTACACCATTACAATACATTTGAATGTCATAAGTGGGTTTCCCCACTGTGTTATCAAATCCTGACAAACGGGGTCCTGGCAAAAGGTCCATGCGGGGGGTGGACACGTAAGTGTCCTCATTCAAAGCCCGCCCCACCAGCATGATATCGTGAGACCTGCCCCGTAACTTTTTTCCCCTAAAAGTGTTGGAAAATAAACTCGACAAGGCAGCTGGTGGGCTGCCCTCCACTTTTCCCGCTGAAGACAACAATTCGAAAAAAGAAATCAAAAAATTCCACCCTATGTCTTTTCACCCTAGTCAATTTTCTGTCATGTTTCTCTTCTATTCCTGAAGTGTTTGTATTACAATGGAATTTGGTTCATATACCAATATCCGAGCACCAAGGGCAGCACGGTAGCACAGTGGTTAGCACTTGCTTCACAGCGTCAGGATACAAGGTTCGATTCCCGGCTTGGGTCACTGTCTGTGCAGAGTCTACACGTTCTTCCAGTGTCTGCGTGGATTTCCTCCGGGTACTCCGGTTTCCTCCCACAAGTCCCGAAAGACGTGCTTGTTAGATGAATTGGACATTCTGAATTCTCCATCCGTGTACACGAGCATGCGGCGGAGTGTGGCGACTAGGAGATTTTCACAGTAACTTCATTGCAGTTTTAATGTAAGCCTACTTGTGACAATAATAAAGATTATTATTGACCCAAATGACCATTTTTTGTTTCACAGTGTAAGCAGTGAATATTGCCAGACTGTTTAATTTGGAGTACGGGAGCTGGGAGTGAGAAGAATGCCACAATCTAGCTTAATCCCTTCCGCATTTGAAGTCCATGTTTTTTGCCAAAGATTCCTCAACAGTGCTCCATATGAAAACAGGCAATGCGGTAAACATGCCCACACAGATTAAAATAATGAAGTTATTTTCATAATTAAATTGACAACGTATGTAGTTGATGCATAGTCCAAGATGATCAAATAACAATTTTTTGTGCAGGTGGAGAGGCTCTCCAGCTTTGTGAAAGTGGCAGTGGTGGCCTGGATCCTGAAGTCCTGGCCTGGATCCCAGCCCCACCAATTTTGTAAATGGTGAATGTGGGTGGTTCTAATTTACAGATCCGTGGTTCACTGAGTGTGACATGAAAAATGGTAATTTGGTTGACAAAAGCTGGTAATGTGCCCTTTGGAATTGGTAAGGTGCTCTTTGAGAGAGATAAGTTGTTTTTGGGGAGCATGGGTTGGGTTGGCACTTAGGATTATTAAAGGCGACACGAATGTGTGCAAGATGTCCATAAATGCATTGGAACTGTTAAGAGAACTGTCAAGGGATTTAAATCTGTTAATTTTTTAAATAAGTAATTTGCAATGTTAAAAAATTAAAATTAGTGCTTGCTATCTCACTCTGTCAGCTGACATACTATCATTACATGTATTAGTGTTGCATGACTGATTTGACAACCTTTCATTATCGAAGTGGGATACCTTCAGTTAGAGTTGGATCAACAGCTCCAAGTGGTTATAAACTCTTTGAAGTGGGACTATGAAGTCAAATCGTTATTTTCATAAAAGATGAAAGGAATTTAAATGAAAATCAATGAGAATTTTTAAATAGTGAATTTGCCAAAAGGCACTTCAGAACTTCAGTTGATCTCAGCATGGGTACTGAGGTTGGCCAATGGTGAATACTGGGTGAGTTGCCATGCTAGGTGTAAGATGTTGGCAGTTAAGTTGACATAGGGGCTATAAAGAGTCATGGGGGTGGGTGACGGCATAGGTTGGCTAGAGGTACCATGCATATAAGCATACATAGAAAATATAAGCAGGAGGATTCCATTCGGCCCATCGAGCCTGCTCTGCCATTCATTATGATGATGACTGATCATCAAATTCAATACCCTGATCCCGCCTTCCCCCCCATATCCCTTGATCCCTTTAGCTCCAAGAGCTACATCTAATTCATTCTTGAAATTACACAACATTTTGGCCTCAACTACTTTTTGAGAATTCCAGATTCACCACTCTTTGGGTCAAGAAATTTTTCCTCACCTCAGGCTTACCCCTTTTTCTAAAACTATGACCTCTAGTTCTGGACTGCCCCACCATCTTTCTAAATCTGTCTAATCCTGTAATAGGGGGTGGGTGAAGGGGTATATGCTGGAATGGAGGGTGATGGGGAGCATGGGGTATGAGGTAGCATGGGTTGACATGGATGGGGAGTGTTTCGGGGTGTAAGGGGTGTGGGCTGGAAGGCTGTTTTTTGTTTAATTGTTTATTACTTCAACCAAGTTCCAGTGCACCAAGGTTGGCCTTTCACCTAGCCTGTCTCTTACCTGGCAGCCCGCTGACTTATTTTCCGGATAACCCGATCAAAAATCTGCTGACCTTCCGGTTTTCCCCATATCGGGCTTGCAGAGCCAAGAGCAAAAATTCAGCCATGGTCCATGTTTTTTTAGAGACTGGTGTAGTGCCTGCCACAAGCCAAACCAATTGCAAACAACATTTCTGTGAGGATTCTGATTAATGAATTAACATATAAAACATTTCCCCCTTCAAAATTGTCTTCTCATTTGATGCAAGTTTTTTGAACTTGTATACATTTTCTTTGCGCGCCTCTTGCAGTTTTCAGCAATGACCGAAAATTATTTTAGTATTGGGTTCTCACCAGTTTTTAAACATGCCCAGCAGGATGAAATTCCTATTTCTGTCACAGTAGCAGCTGGCCAAATTAAATGTGTTTCCTAAAGATGAAGGGGTGGGACTTCTGGGAGCAACATGGGGGGTGTAACTACGCTAGTGGGGGATCGAGCGGGGGGGGGGGGGGGGGGGGGGGGGTTGGGAGGGCGGAGTTACTGGGTTGCTGCTGCTGGGGAGAGGGGGGAGCCGGAATGGGGTGGGGTGGGCGGGGGGGCGCCGCCTGGGGGGGGGGGACACAGATGCATGGGAACCGGGTGAGGAGCTGGAAAAAGGGGATGGCTAATCGACAAGGGGGGGGGGGGTAAAAAGCCCCCCAATCCGGTTGATCACGTGGAATGTGAGAGGGCTGAACGGGCCGATAAAGAGGGCACGAGTACTCGCGCACCTTAAGAAACTTAAGGCAGACGTGGTTATGTTACAAGAGACGCACTTGAAACTTATAGACCAGGTTAGACTACGCAAAGGATGGGTGGGGCAGGTGTTTCATTCGGGGCTAGATGCGAAAAACGGGGGTGGCAATACTAGTGGGGAAGCGGGTTATGTTTGAGGCAAAGAACATAGTGGCGGATAGCGGGGGCAGATACGTGATGGTGAGTGGCAAATTACAGGGGGAGGCGGTGGTCTTGGTAAACGTATATGCCCCGAACTGGGATGATGCCAATTTTATGAGGCGCATGCTAGGACGCATCCCGGACCTAGAGGTGGGAAAGTTGGTAATGGGGGGAGATTTTAATACGGTGCTGGAGCCAGGGCTGGACAGGTCGAGATCCAGGACCGGAAGGAGGCCGGCTGTAGCCAAGGTGCTTAAAGATTTTGTGGAGCAGATGGGAGGAGTAGACCCGTGGAGATTTAGCAGACCTAGGAGTAAGGAGTTTTCGTTTTTCTCCCATGTCCACAAAGTTTATTCGCGAATAGACTTTTTTGTCTTGGGAAGGGCGTTGATCCCGAAGGTGAGGGGGACGGAATATACGGCTATAGCCATTTCGGATCACGCTCCACATTGGGTAGACTTGGAGATAGGGGAGGAAACAGAAGGGCGTCCACCCTGGAGAATGGACATGGGACTAATGGCAGATGAAGGGGTGTGTCTAAGGGTGAGGGGGTGCATTGAAAAATACTTGGTACTCAATGATAACGGGGAGGTCCAGGTGGGAGTGGTCTGGGAGGCGCTGAAGGCAGTGGTTAGAGGGGAGCTGATATCAATAAGGGCACATAAAGGAAAGCAGGAGAGTAGGGAACGGGAGCGGTGGCTGCAAGAACTTCTGAGGGTGGACAGGCAATATGCGGAGGCACCGGAGGAGGGACTGTACAGGGAAAGGCAAAGGTTACACGTAGAATTTGACTTGCTGACAACGGGTACTGCAGAAGCACAGTGGAGGAAGGCACAGGGTGTACAGTATGAGTATGCGGAGAAGGCGAGCAGGTTGCTGGCCCATCAATTGAGGAAAAGGGGAGCAGCGAGGGAAATAGGGGGAGTGAGGGATGAGGAAGGAGAGATAGAGCGGGGAGCGGAGAGAGTGAATGGAGTGTTCAAGGCATTCTATAAAAGATTATACGAAGCTCGGCCCCCGGATGGGAAGGAGAGAATGATGTGCTTCCTGGACCGGCTGGAATTTCCTAAGGTGGAGGAGCAGGAGAGGGTGGGACTGGGAGCACAGATCGAGATAGAGGAAGTAGTGAAAGGAATTAGGAGTATGCAGGCGGGGAAGGCTCCGGGACCGGATGGATTTCCAGTCGAATTTTATAGGAAATATGTGGACTTGCTTGCCCCGATACTGATGAGAACCTTTAATGAGGCGAAGGAAAGGGGACAGCTGCCCCCGACTATGTCGGAGGCAATGATATCGCTTCTCCTAAAGAAGGAAAAAGACTCGCTGCCATGCGGGTCTTATAGACCTATTTCCCTCCTAAATATAGACGCCAAGATTCTGGCCAAGGTAATGGCAATGAGGATAGAGGATTGTGTCCCGGGGGTAGTCCATGAGGACCAAACTGGGTTTGTGAAGGGGAGACAGCTGAATACTAATATACGGAGGCTGCTAGGGGTAATGATGATGCCCCCACCAGAGGGGGAAGCGGAGATAGTGGTGGCGATGGATGCCGAGAAAGCATTTGATAGAGTGGAGTGGGATTATTTGTGGGAGGTGTTGAGGAGATTTGGCTTTGGAGATGAGTATATTAGATGGGTACAGCTGCTGTATAGGGCCCCGATGGCGAGCGTGGTCACGAATGGACGGGGGTCTGCGTATTTTCGGCTCCATAGAGGGACCAGGCAGGGATGTCCTCTGTCCCCATTATTGTTTGCACTGGCGATTGAGCCCCTGGCAATAGCATTGAGGGGTTCCAGGAAGTGGAGGGGAGTACTCAGGGGAGGAGAGGAACACCGGGTATCTCTTTACGCGGACGATTTATTGGTGTATGTGGCGGACCCGGCGGAGGGGATGCCAGAGATAATGCAGTACTTGGGGAGTTTGGAGAACTTTCAGGATTTAAGCTGATCATGGGGAAAAGTGAGCTGTTTGTGGTGCATCCAGGGGAGCAGAGCAGAGAAATAGAGGACTTACCGCTGAGGAAGGTAACAAGGGACTTTCGCTACTTGGGGATCCAGATAGCCAAGAATTGGGGTATTTGCATTGGTTAAACTTAACGCGGTTGGTGGAACAGATGGAGGAGGACTTCAAGAGATGGGACATGGTATCCCTGTCACTGGCAGGCAGGGTACAAGCGGTTAAAATGGTGGTCCTCCCGAGATTCCTCTTTGTGTTTCAGTGCCTCCCGGTGGTGATCACGAAGGCTTTTTTCAAAAGGATTGAGAAGAGTATCATGAGTTTTGTGTGGGCTGGGAAGACCCCGAGAGTGAGGAAGGGATTTTTGCAGCGTAGTAGGGATAGGGGGGGGGCTGGCGCTACCGAGCCTGAGTGAGTACTACTGGGCCGCCAACATCTCAATGGTATGTAAGTGGATGGGAGAAGAGGAGGGAGCGGCGTGGAAGAGATTGGAGAAGGCGTCCTGTAGGGGGACTTGCCTACAAGCCATGGTGACGGCGCCGTTGCCGTTCTCACCGAAGAAATACACCACAAGCCCGGTGGTGGTGAATACTCTGAAAATTTGGGGGCAATGGAGACGGCATAGGGGAAAGACGGGAGCCTCGGTGTGGTCCCCGATAAGAAATAATCATAGGTTTGCTCCGGGGAGAATGGATGGGGGATTTGGAACATGGCAAAGAGCAGGAGTAACACAATTGAGAGATCTGTTTGTAGATGGGACGTTTGCAAGTCTGGGAGCGCTGGCCGAAAAATATGGGTTGCCCCAAGGGAATGCATTCCGGTATATGCAACTGAGGGCTTTTGCGAGACAACAGGTGAGGGAATTCCCGCAGCTCCCGACGCAGGAGGTGCAGGACAGAGTGATCTCAAAGACATGGGTGGGGGACGGTAAGGTATCAGACATATATAGGGAAATGAGGGACGAGGGGGAGATTATGGTAGATGAGCTGAAAGGGAAATGGGAAGAAGAGCTGGGGGAGGCGATTGAAGAGGGGCTGTGGGCTGATGCCCTAAGTAGGGTAAACTCATCGTCCTCGTGTGCCAGGCTAAGCCTGATACAATTTAAGGTGTTACACAGGGCGCATATGACTGGAGCAAACTCAGTAAATTTTTTGGAGTAGAGGATAGGTGTGCGAGATGCTCGAGAAGCCCAGCGAATCACACCCACATGTTCTGGTCATGTCCGGCACTACAGGGGTTTTGGGTGGGGGTGACAAAGGTGCTTTCGAAGGTGGTGGGGGTCCAGGTCGAACCAAGCTGGGGGTTGGCTATATTCGGGGTTGCAGAAGAGCCGGGAGTGCAGGAGGCGAAAGGGGCTGATGTTTTGGCCTTTGCGTCCCTAGTATCCCGGCGCAGGATACTGTTGATGTGGAAGGAAGCCAAGCCCCCGGGTGTGGAGACCTGGATAAGTGACATGGCAGGGTTTATAAAGCTGGAACGGATTAAGTTCGTCCTAAGGGGATCGGCTCAAGGGTTCACCAGGCGGTGGCAACCATTCGTCGAATACCTCACAGAAAGATAGAGGGAATGGAAAAGAAGAAGACAGCAGCGGCAACCCAGAGGGTGGGGAGGGGTGTGGGGGAGGAACCAGAGGGATTCTCAGGGATGTTAATATATAAGTATATAAGTATAATATGTATAGGTTGTTGTTCTAGATAATTGTATATTGGACGGTTAAAACATATTTTTGGAGAATATTTATCTGGGACAAGGCAGTTGCCATTTAGTTTTGTTTTTGTTTATATATTATTTATTTCTTGTTTATAAAACTGGCCATTGTTATTTATATTGTGATATTACTGTGTAAAGGATACACAATGTACAGTGATGGTTGGCCAAAAATTTTCAATAAAATATTTTAAAAAAAAAAAAGATGAAGGGGTGGATTCTCCGGTTTTATGGGCCAGTATTTAGAGAACCCCAAAGTGTATCATGGAGTTCACCTGACCCACAACGTTTAATAGATTATGGTATGGGGAGCACACGGCCCACTCTACAGGTGTGGTAGAGCAGAAATGGAAAAGTATTTTTTAAAGCAAAACAATTTTATTCTATGAACTCAAGTTAACCTTTTTAAAACATACAGTGAACATCTTAGCAACCATCATTCAAATACAACCCCCAAAGAATACAACACTAAGTAATCCTTAATAACTTCCCAAACAACATCCAGAAGACAACAGAAACACCTTTTAACAGAAGCACATTAGGTTTACATTCACTATTGAGAACATTTATAATTCTGAATTCACCAAATGATCAAGAGATAGTCTTTTCATGGCAGAGAGATCAACATTACACCTGCTCTGTCTGGCTTCAGCTCCAACACTGAAAACAAAACTAAAACACACCCTGCAGCAAACAGTGTAATACGAAAGTAAAAAGCTGACAGACAGCCCAGCTCTACCCACTCTCTGACATCACTGCAGTAGTAAACACCCATTTCTTAAAGGTATTCTCACTACAGATATTTATATACACACCCATTTATAAACACGTATTTCTTAAAGGTACTCTCACATGACACCGGTCACCAACGGCAAAATCGCGTTCAGTGTCGGGCTGGAAAATCCAAATTCTCGACAGAATCGGGGGCGGTGGCGCTTTTGCGATGCTCTGCCCCCTCCAAAGCGGCGTATTCTTTGAAGTATCCACGGCCTCAGGCTATTGCCTGAGGCCCACCCCCCCCCCCAATGCTCCGGCCCCTACCGGCCGAGTTCCTGATGCCGTGTTGTTGCATGTGGTCTCACCGTCAGGAACTCAGCGTGGCGGCTGCAGACTCAGTCCAGCGGCACCACAGTCGGGGGGAGAGCCGATCCGCAGGTAGGGGGGACATTATTCGGAGTGGGGGGTACTGTGGTGGGGTGGTCCAGGGCGCGCCAGCCGTCCGAAGCGGGGGGGGGGGGAGCTATTTCGCGGGCTGGGTCCGCGAGCGGCATCTACCATGAAGCACGGCCAGGCTGCCGCCGTGCACAATTCTCCAGGCCGCATCGGCAGCTAGAGCTGGATGCTCTATGCTGCCTTCCTGCTAGCCCCTAGCAAAACAGGGAATCGGTGGCCGTTTTGCGCCAGTTCTCCTGGCGTAAAACACCACTGTTCCCACAACGGCGTGGGGACATAGGCCAGGATTCTGCAATACAGCGGCTAAGTGTTGACGCCGGCGTAAACACCGGAGTGCTTCATGCCAGCATCAACGGGCCTCCTGGCCCAGTGATTCCGTGGCCCACAGGGGGCCAGCACAACGCTGGCATGCTCCACGCAGCGCCGGCGCCGATACACGGCCCTGCACTGCCGGCTGTGGGTCCGCGCATACGCAGAGCGGCTGCTTCCTTGCCGGGCCTGCACAACCTGGCGGAGCCACACAGCAGGCGGGCGCGGAAGAAGGTCGGCCCCCCCCAGTCGCACGCGCCCGCCGACCGGTGGCCCCCGATCGTGGGCCTTGCCGTCGTGGAGGCCTGCCTGGAGTCTGATACCCCCCCCCCCCCCCACCCCACCAGGATGTCCACCGCGGACGCGGGTCCGAGCTCCCGCTGGGTGGAACCATGTTAGAACCACGCCGGCAGGAACTCGCCGGTCAACCACGGAGAATCGCCGCGGGGGCCACTTTCAACGGCCCCCGACCGGCGGCGCATTGACCATGCTCGCACGCGGCTGGCGGCGATTCTCTGGTCGCCGGAGAATCACGTCCCGCCATCGGACCGGCGTCGCGGGATGTCTCGGCATCAACTCTGATTCAAATTCGGGACAATCCAGCCCGAAATGTGTGATACTTTGTCAGAAATTTCCTCCGAGATTCTCCCATTTCAGCATTAGTAGAATTTCTGTGTGTAAATGTGCTTCACCAAACTTCATGTGGAAGGTGTTGCATCTGGACGGGAGTACCTCCTAGGCAGCTTATAAAATCAAAATATGTTTTTGAAAAAAAGGTGTGTACAAATGTGTAATCAGTAGTCTGTGAATGCGATCCTATCAGAACTGTAAACAAATATTGGACATAGCATTTGGTTAGATATGTATAACGCAGTATAAAGAAATGCATTCAGCTTGATGCTAACCCCTGTTAACTTGCTTTGTAGCAGTATCCAAACTGTAGAGAAAGGTTTGTGTATTTTCTCAGCCTGTGTTGAATCCCAAATTTCTTTATCCGTCAGTCTGGCCTCAATAAAAGTCGAGATGGATTTGCAGGTATAACATTAGTTATTTTATTCAGCTTTCAAGCTTGATTCATTTCACAGAAACATAAGAGACATCCAGTCTCCTACATCCCAGAAAGCGAATGAACAAAGAGACAAAGGGATCTCTGCAAATCAATTCAAATGGTATCAAGTTTCACATACTCGACGCCCATAGGTCAGCCTATATCCCTCCTGACCTGTTTGATCTATTCTGATTGGCTCACTTCCAATCCCTTCCTCTGGCCCCTATCAATCCAGCATCACTCTCGTAGACACACCTCTTCCTGCTTTCCCCATGCGGTCTAACATCCTTTTGTCTCTGAACTAACCAGAATCAAAGTGGCTTATTTCTACATTACATTAACTAATATCTCTAAAGTAACTATTTTATCTCACATTCGTCACCTGTAGATTAGTTCATATGATATTATTACAAATTACCAACAGAAATTTCGCGTGTTTGTTATGATCTCAAACTAACTGCCTGTTAGGGTGCTGGAAGCAGATTCAATGATAACTTTCAAAAGGAATTTGAATAGTTACTTTTATTTTCATTTATTCGTTCATTCAAGGGATTTGGGCATTACTGGCAAGGTCAATATTTATTGCCCATCCCTGTTGGCCTGGGGAAGGTGATGGTGAGCTGCCTTAGTGGCTTCCCAGGCCACTTTACACGGAAGTTAATTATCAATCACATTTGTTGTGAGAATCACATATAGGCTGAACCAGGTAGGTTTCCTTTCCGAAAGGAATCCGTTGGTTTTTTGCAACAATCTGATAGTTGCATGATCAATATTACTGTGGCTAGCACTGTGGCTTCACAGTGCCAGAGTCCCAGGCTCGACTCCCCACTGGGTCACTGTGCGGAGTCTGCACGCTCTCCACTGCGTGGGTTTCCTCCGGGTGCTTCGGTTTTCTCCCACAGTCCAAAGACGTGCAGGTTAGGTGGATTGGCAATGGTAAATTGCCCTTAGTGGCCAAAAAGATTAGGAGGGGTTACTGGGTTACGGGGCTTGGGTGGAAGTGAGGGTTTAAGTGGGTCGATGCAGACTCGATGGGCCGAATGGCCTCCTTCTGCACTGTATGTTCTATGTTAACTATGTACCTTTTTATTCCAGATTTATGTATTTAACTCAATTCAGTTCACAAGTTGCTATGTTAGATTGGAACTCATCTCCAGATTGGTAGTCCAGGTTCTGTATTGCGAGCTGAGTAAAATAACTACTGTGTCCTTGGAAAAAACTGCAGGGCTGTGTGGAAGAGCAGAGAAGTGAGATTAATTTGGTAGCACTTTCAAAGAGCTGGCACAGGATTGATGTCCTGGGGGCAGCACTGTGGCACAGTGGGTAGCACTGCTGCCTCACGGCTCCGATGTCCCAGGTTCGATCCGGCCCTGGGTCACTGTCCGTGTGGAGTTTGCACATTCTTCCCGTGTTTGCGTGGGTTTCACCCCCACAAGCCAAAGATGTGCAGGTTAGGTGGCTTGGCCACGCTAAATTGCCCCTTAATTGGAAAAAAATTAATTGAGTACTCTAAATTTATTTTTTAAAAAAGGATTGATGTCCTATTTCTGTGTTGCATTATTCTGTGATTCCATGATATCGAGGTAGATTTTCATCTTCACTGCATATGTGGTAATCTGCTTCGGTGGGGTAGTGTGGGGGAGGTAGGGTGAAGTTATTGCCAGCTTTTGAAAGAGCTCACTATAATGGGTGGATGAGTCTGCTCTGGCAGCGAAGATAAAAATATATCCCATCATGTCTTCTAAACCTATCATTTACTTCTACAACTTCCTTTTACTAGTAGCATTTCAATCTTGGAAGACTTATGCACTTATCTTCAGTTCCCAGTCCTATATGATAAATAATATTTGTGCAAACTAATATTGAATTGTCTTGAATATTATTTTTTGTGAAGCGATCAAGCAGAAAGTTATCCTGGTTGCAACATGTATCTGTGAACTCCATAACTGCAATTCACTTGGAATACGTGCAGGAATTACAGAACAGGAAAATAAGTAAATTCAAGGCTAGAATGTAAGTACGACAGCTTGAATTCTCAGATCCTTTGAGGCTGCCAAGAGCATTTAAAACTCTTGCTCAGGTGTGATGTACATCTGAGTTTAGATAGTCCCTTTGAAAATTCTAGTAAAGTGTGATTTCACTTTATTTTTTTCTAAATATGTACTGTATGTACAAATTGAAGAACACCATTTATTGCTATTGTATTAAAAATTACATTCTAATGTTACCCTTCATCTTATGAGTGCAATATGTTATAATATCAAATCTTGAATAGCCTGTCTTGTGTCAACCATTAAGCTTAACTTTGAAGTTGTTTAGTTATACTGTAAATGTACTGAAAGGTAAACAAATGTCAAACTCTTTAGGGATTTAATATATTTAACATATGCCCGAGAAATGATATATATATATTTTAAAAACTGTCATAAACACAGAGCCCAGATGAGGTGCACTCTTCAGGTCTAATGGGAATAGAGGGATAATTAGACTCGGGCTGAAGATAGGGGGCTGGATTCTGCGCCCCGCCGCACCACATTTCTGCCCCAACCCGCCGGCGGGATTCTCCGTTACATTGGCCAGTCAATGGGGTTTCCCATTGTGGGGCAGCCCCACGCCGTCGGCAAATCCCAGGGCGCCGGCAGAACAGAGAATCACGCCAGCAGAGAATCCCGCCCAGGATTGCATAACCGGAGGCCAGAAGGAGGATGTAGAATGTAGTGTGGTGAATGGAAAGATAGAGCAGGGTTCGATTCTAGAGAGGAGGAAAGTGGAAACACGTAGTTTAGTATGAAACCAAAGACGAATAGAGGCCCAATGGGGTGGAGGGAGAGAATCAAAGGACTGCTAACAAATGCTACAGTAATGCTGAGGTCCGAGGAAGGGGTTACATTCCTGCAACTAGTGAGAGAGGACAGTAAGTCCAGCTAGAGTGGAATTTGGGGAGGAAAGGCAGTTGGGAGAAAGGCAGAGTGGGACAAAAAAGGAAGGGAGAAAGTGGAGGGGGAAGGAGAGGGGGGGGATACTATTCAATTTTCAGAATTTAATTTTAAATATGCATCTATCTCAAAGCTTTGAATATGTTCTGATGGAGTGGAAGCAGAGAAGCAATCGTTGATGGTGTTCTGTGATAGTGTCTGACACAGAGCTGTTTATGCATGTGCCCAAGCTGGCAAAATATTCACAAAGATTAATGTTCCAGGGTGGCAAGCACTACCTGGGCTGGCATGTTAGCACAGTGGTTAGCACTGTTGCTTCACAGCGCCAGGGTCCCAGGTTCGATTCCCGGCTTGGGTCACTGTCTGTGCGGAGTCTGCACGTTCTCCCCGTGGCTGCGTGGGTTTCCTCTGGGTGCTCCGGTTTCCTACCACAATCCAAAGATGCGCAGGTTAGGAGGATTAGCCATGCTAAATTGCCCTTAAAATCCAAAATGGTTAGGTAGGGTTACTGACATGATTTAATTTATTGTCACATGTACCGAAGTACAGTGAAAAGTATTTTTCTGCGGCCGAGGGAATGTACACCGTACGTACATAGTAGACAAAGAGAATAATCAACAGAGAACATTGACAAATGGTACATCGACAAACAGTGATTGGTTACAGTGTGGAACAAGGAGCCAAATAAAGCGAATACATGAGCAAGAGCAGCATAGGGCATCGTGAATAGTGTTCTTACAGGGAACAGATCAGTCCGAGGGGGAGTAGTTGAGGAGTCTTGTAGCTGTGGGGAAGAAGCTGTTCCTATGTCAGGATGTGCGGGTCTTCAGACCTGATGGAAGGGTCTGGAAGAAGGCAATGCCTGGGTGGGAGAGGTCTCTGATAATGCCGTCTCCCTTTCTGAGGCAGCGGGAGGTGTATACAGAATCAATGTGGGGATCGCAAGCTTTTATGATGCGCTGGGCTGAGTTCACCACACTCTGCAGTTTCTTGCGATCTTGGACCGAGCAGTTGCCATACGAGGCTGTGATGCAGCCGGATAGGATGCTCTCTGTCGTACATCTGGAGATGTTTGTGAGAGTCGATGCAGACATGCCAAATTTCTTTAGCTTCTGTAGGAAGTAGAGACGTTGTTGGGCTTTCTTGACTGTTGCATCAACGTGAGTGGACCAGGACAGACTGTTAGTGATGGTGACCCCCAGGAACTTAAAGTTAACGACCATCTCCACTTTGGAGTCATTGATGCAGACGGGAGAGTGTGTCATGCTGCGCTTCCTTTTTTTTTTAAAAGAATATTTTATTGAAAAATTTTGGTCAACCATCACAGTACATTGTGTATCCTTTACACAATAATATAACAGTATAAATAACAATGACCTGTTTTATAAACAAAGAATAAATAATATATAACAAAAACGAAAACTAAAACTAAATGGCAACTGCCTTGTCTCAGATAAACACTCTCCAAAAATATGGTTTAACAATCCAATATACAATTATTTATAGCAACGACCTATACATATTATACATATATATTAATAACCCTGAGACTCCTTCTGGTTCCTCCCCCCCCCCCTCCCCCCGGGCTGCTGCTGCTGCCTTCTTCTTTTCCATTCCCTCTATCTTTCTGTGAGGTATTCGACGAACGGTTGCCACCGCCTGGTGAACCCTTGAGCCGATCCCCTTAGGACGAACTTAATCCGTTCCAGCTTTAGAAACCCTGCCATGTCATTTATCCAGGTCTCCACCCCCGGGGGCTTGGCTTCCTTCCACATCCACAGTATCCTGCGCCGGGCTACTAGGGACGCAAAGGCCAAAACATCGGCCTCTCTCGCCTCCTGCACTCCCGGCTCTTGTGCAACCCCCAAAATTTTTTTTTTTTAAATAATATTTTATTGAAAATTTTTGGTTAACCAACACAGTACATTGTGCATCCTTTACACAACATTATAACAATACAGATAATAATGACCGTTTTTATTTAAACAAGAACAAAAGAAAACAACAACAAATAAATAAATATTAAATAACAAAAAAAAATAAATAAATAAAATAAAAACTAGCCCTAATTGGCAACTGCCTTGTCTCAGGCCACACCCCCCCCCCCCCCCACCTCCCACCCCCCAAGTCCTGGGCTGCTGCTGCTGCCTTCTTTGTTCTCCCCTATCTATCTTTCCGCAAGATATTCGACGAACGGTTGCCACCGCCTAGTAAACCCTTGAGCCGACCCCCTTAGGACGAACTTAATCCGCTCTAACTTTATGAACCCCGCCATATCATTTATCCAGGTCTCCACCCCCGGGGGCTTGGCTTCTTTCCACATTAGCAATATTCTGCGCCGGGCTACTAGGGACGCAAAGGCCAAAACATCGGCCTCTTTCGCCTCCTGCACTCCCGGCTCTTGTGCAACCCCAAATATAGCCAACCCCCAGCTTGGTTCGACCCGGACTCCTACTACTTTCGAAAGCACCTTTGTCACCCCCATCCAAAACCCCTGTAGTGCCGGGCATGACCAAAACATATGGGTATGATTCGCTGGGCTTCTCGAGCACCTCGCACACCTATCCTCCACCCCAAAAAATTACTGAGCCGTGTTCCAGTCATATGTGCCCTGTGTAATACCTTAAACTGAATCAGGCTTAGCCTGGCGCACGAGGACGACGAGTTTACCCTGTTTAGGGCATCTGCCCACATCCCCTCCTCAATCTCCTCCCCTAGCTCTTCTTCCCATTTCCCTTTTAGTTCGTCCATCATAGTCTCCCCTTCGTCTCTCATTTCCCTATATATATCCGACACCTTACCGTCCCCCACCCATTTCTTTGAGATGACTCTGTCCTGCACCTCTTGTGTCGGGAGCTGCGGGAATTCCCTCACCTGCTGCCTCGCAAAAGCCCTCAATTGCATGTACCTGAATGCATTCCCTTGGGGCAACCCATATTTCTCGGTCAGCGCTCCCAGACTCGCAAACTTCCCATCCACAAATAGATCTTTCAATTGCGTTATACCTGCTCTTTGCCACATTCCATATCCCCCATCCATTCCCCCCGGGGCAAACCTATGGTTGTTTCTTATCGGGGACCCCCCCAGTGCTCCGGTCTTTCCCCTATGTCGTCTCCACTGTCCCCAAATCTTCAGTGTAGCTCCCACCACCGGACTCGTGGTATAGTTCCTTGGTGAGAACGGCAATGGGGCTGTCACCATAGCCTGCAGGCTGGTCCCCCTACAGGACGCCCTCTCTAATCTCTTCCACGCCGCTCCTTCCTCCTCTCCCATCCACTTACTCACCATTGAAATATTAGCGGCCCAATAATACTCACTTAGGCTCGGTAGTGCCAGCCCCCCCCTATCCCTACTACGCTGTAAGAATCCCTTCCTCACTCTCGGAGTCTTCCCGGCCCAAACAAAACCCATAATACTCTTTTCTATCCTTTTGAAAAAAGCCTTCGTGATCACCACCGGGAGACACTGAAACACAAAAAGGAATCTCGGGAGGACCACCATCTTAACTGCCTGCACCCTCCCTGCCATTGACAATGCTACCATGTCCCATCTCTTGAAATCTTCCTCCATCTGTTCCACCAACCGCGTCAAATTTAGCCTGTGCAATGTGCCCCAATTCTTAGCTATCTGGATCCCCAGGTAACGAAAGTCTCTTGTTACCTTCCTCAACGGTAGGTCTTCTATTTCTCTACTCTGCTCCCCTGGATGCACCACAAACAGCTCACTCTTTCCCATGTTCAATTTATACCCTGAAAAATCCCCAAACTCCCCAAGTATCCGCATTATTTCTGGCATCCCCTCCGCTGGATCCGCCACATATAGTAGCAGATCATCCGCATATAAAGATACCCGGTGTTCTTCTCCTCCCCTAAGTATTCCCCTCCATCCCTTGGAACCTCTCAGCGCTATCGCCAGGGGCTCAATCGCCAGTGCAAACAGTAATGGGGACAGAGGACATCCCTGCCTTGTCCCTCTATGGAGCCGAAAATATGCCGATCCCCGTCCATTCGTGACCACACTCGCCACTGGGGCCCTATACAACAGCTGCACCCATCTAACATACCCCTCTCCGAACCCAAATCTCCTCAACACCTCCCACAGATAATCCCACTCCACTCTATCAAATGCTTTCTCGGCATCCATCGCCACTACTATCTCCGTTTCACCCTCTGGTGGGGCCATCATCATTACCCCTAACAACCTCCGTATGTTCGTGTTCAGCTGTCTCCCCTTCACAAACCCAGTTTGGTCCTCATGAACCACCCCCGGGACACATTCCTCTATTCTCATTGCCATTACCTTGGCCAAGACCTTGGCATCTACATTGAGGAGGGAGATTGGTCTGTAGGACCCGCATTGTAGCGGATCCTTTTCCTTCTTTAAAAGAAGCGATATCGTTGCTTCTGACATAGTCGGGGGCAGTTGTCCCCTTTCCTTTGCCTCGTTGAAGGTCCTCGTCAGTAGCGGGGCGAGCAAGTCCAAATATTTTCTGTAAAATTCAACTGGGAATCCGTCCGGTCCCGGGGCCTTTCCCGTCTGCATGTTCCTAATTCCTTTCACCACTTCTTCTACCGTGATCTGTGCTCCCAATCCCATCCTTTCCTGCTCTTCCACCTTGGGAATTTCCAGCCGATCCAAAAACTCCATCATTCTCTCCCTCCCATCCGGGGGTTGAGCTTCATACAATTTTTTATAAAATGTCTTAAACACTTCATTCACTCTCTCCGCTCCCCGCTCCGTCTCTCCACCTTCGTCTCTCACCCCCCCTATTTCCCTCGCTGCTCCCCTTTTCCTCAATTGGTGTGCCAGCAATCTGCTCGCCTTCTCTCCATATTCATACTGTACACCCTGCGCCTTCCTCCATTGTGCCTCTGCAGTGCCTGTGGTCAGCAAGTCAAATTCCACATGCAGCCTTTGCCTTTCCCTATACAGTCCCTCCTCCGGTGCTTCCGCATACTGTCTGTCCACCCTCAAAAGTTCTTGCAACAACCGCTCCCGTTCCTTACTCTCCTGCTTCCCTTTATGTGTCCTTATTGATATCAGCTCCCCCCTAACCACCGCCTTCAACGCCTCCCAGACCACTCCCACCTGAACCTCCCCATTGTCATTGAGTTCCAAGTACTTTTCAATGCATCCCCTCACCCTTAAGCACACCCCCTCATCCGCCATTAGTCCCATATCCATTCTCCAGGGTGGACGCCCTCTTGTTTCCTCCCCTATCTCCAAGTCCACCCAGTGTGGGGCATGATCCGAAATGGCTATAGCCGTATATTCCGTTCCCCTCACCCTCGGGATCAATGCCCTACCCAACACAAAAAAGTCTATGCGTGAATAGACTTTATGGACATAGGAGAAAAACGAGAACTCCTTACTCCTAGGTCTACTGAATCTCCACGGGTCCACCCCTCCCATCTGCTCCATAAAATCCTTAAGCACCTTGGCTGCTGCCGGCCTCCTACCAGTCCTGGACTTCGACCTATCCAGCCTTGGTTCCAACACCGTGTTAAAGTCTCCCCCCATTATCAGCTTTCCGGTCTCTAGGTCTGGGATGCGTCCTAGCATTCGCCTCATAAAATTGGCATCGTCCCAATTCGGGGCATACACGTTTACCAACACCACCATCTCTCCCTGTAATTTGCCACTCACCATCACGTATCTGCCCCCGTTATCCGCCACTATAGTCTTTGCCTCGAACATTACCCGCTTCCCCACTAATATAGCCACCCCCCTGTTTTTCGCATCCAGCCCCGAATGGAACACCTGCCCTACCCATCCTTTGCGCAACCTAACCTGATCTATCAGTTTCAGGTGCGTTTCCTGTAACATGACCACATCTGCTTTAAGTTTCTTAAGGTGTGCGAGTACTCGTGCCCTCTTTATCGGCCCGTTAAGCCCCCTCACGTTCCACGTGATCAGCCGAGTTGGGGGGCTTCCCACCCCCCCCCCCTTGCCGGTTAGCCATCATCTTTTTCCAGCTTCTCGCCCAGTTCCCACACGGCTGTATTTCTCCCAGACGGTGCCCCCCCGCCCATCCTTTCCCGCACCCACTCCCCCCTTTCCCCAGCAGCAGCAACCCAGTAATTCCCCCCTCCCCCCGCTAGACCCCCCGCTAGCGTAATTACTCCCCCCATGTTGCTCCCAGAAGTCAGCAAACTCTGGCTGACCTCGGCTTCCCCCCGTGATCACGGCTCGCCCCGTGCGGCGCCCCCTCCTTCCTGCTTCTCTATTCCCGCCATAATTATCATAGCGCGGGAACCAAGCCCGCGCCTCTCCCTCGGCCCCGCCTCCCATGGCCAACGCCCCATCTCCTCTCCCTCCCCACCTCCCCCCATCACCACCTGTGGGAGAAAGAAAAGTTACCATACCGCAGGATTAATCATACAATCCCTCTTCGCCCCCCCCCCCACTCGTCCCACCACTTTGTCCAAACGTTCATTTTCGTAGTCCAATCATTCCAATTTTTCTTCTACAATGAAAGTCCACGCTTCATCCGCCGTCTCAAAGTAGTGGTGCCTCCCTTGATATGTGACCCACAGTCTTGCCGGTTGCAGCATTCCAAACTTTATCTTTTTTTTGTGAAGTACCGCTTTGGCCCGATTAAAGCTCGCCCTCCTTCTCGCCACCTCCGCACTCCAATCTTGATAGACGCGGATCACCGCGTTCTCCCATTTACTACACCGAGTTTTCTTCGCCCATCTAAGGACCATTTCTCTATCCTTAAAACGGAGAAATCTCACCACTATGGCTCTGGGAGCTTCTCCTGCTCTCGGTCCTCGCACCATAACTCGGTATGCTCCCTCCACCTCCAACGGACCCGTCGGGGCCTCCACTCCCATTAACGAGTGCAGCATCGTGCTCACATATGCCCCGACGTCCGCCCCCTCCACACCTTCAGGAAGGCCAAGAATCCTCAAGTTGTTCCTCCTTGCGTTATTTTCCAGTGCCTCCAACCTCTCCACAGATCGTTTCTGGTGTGCCTCCTGTATCTCCGACTTCACCACCAGGCCCTGTATGTCGTTTTCATTCTCTGCTGCTTTCGCCTTCACGACCCGAAGCTCCTGCTCCTGGGTCTTTTGTTCCTCTTTCAGCCCTTCAATCGCCTGTAATATCGGGGCCAACAACTCTTTCTTCATTTCCTTTTTTATCTCCTCCACGCAGCGTTTCAAAAACTCTTGTTGTTCAGGGCCCCATATGAAACTGCCACCTTCCGACGCCATCTTGGTTTCTGCTTGCCTTCCTTGCCGTTGTTCCAAAGGATCCGCTGCAATCCGGCCACTTTCCTCTCCTTTTTCCATCCGTGTCCAGGGGGAACACCCTTCTGGTTTACCGCACGGTGTTTTCAGCCGTTAAAATTGCCGTTGGGGCTCCTATCAAGAGCCCAAAAGTCCGTTTCACAGGGAGCTGCCGAAACGTGCGACTCAGCTGGTCATCGCCGCACCCGGAAGTCTCCATGCTGCGCTTCCTGAAGTCGATGATCAGTTCCTTGGTCTTTCCGATATTTAGAGAGAGAGTGTTTTCGGTACACCATGCAACCAAGTGATTTATCTCCCTCCTGTAGTCTGAGTTACTGGTTACGGCGAAAGGGCGGAGGTGTGAGCTTAAGTAGGGTGCTCTTTCCAAGGGCTGGTGCAGACTCGATGGGCCAAATGGCCTCTTCTGCACTAAAATTCTGTGTAAACTCATTGGGCAGTTGCCCAATGGAAATTGAACAACAAAGGCAGGACAGCAGCGAAGGTGAGCAATGCTGATTTCAAGTTGTGGGAGAAGACAAAGACGGCTGAGAGGACAAAGGAGCAAGAAGTTAGAGGAATTTTCTAAAGTGGGAAAGAATATGGCTGTTCTGTGCCGCTTATTATAAACCAAACATAATTGTTAGGCTCTATATTGCTGCCGATGTATTTTGGACCCCATGAGTTGAAGTTGTTCTTTGGCAGATGCACAGAATGGGTGGTAGTAAATTGGCAGCCCATCTTGTACCCTGTCTGATTCCTTTTGCATTGCTTATCCTACCCCATCATCACCAAATGGCAGTGGTCCAAATCACACCATCTCCTGGAGAAGGAAAAGAACACATTCAGGAAAAGCTCTGTGAAATTACTTTCTGAATTCTTAGCAAAACTATAGAAGACCATTGTAAGCAATAACTCCTTTGAACCCAACTAACTTGCAATTTATCATAGAATTGTAGAATCACTACAGTGCAGAAGGAGGCCATTCAGCCCTTCGAGTCTGCACTGACCTACCAAAGAGCACCCTACCTAGCCTCACTCTCACCCTATCCCCGTAACCCAGTAACCCCATCTAACCTTTTGGAGACTAAGGGCAATTTAGCATGGCCAATCCACATAACCTGCATATCTTTGACTGTAGATGGAAACCGGAGCACCCGGAGGAAACCCACGCAGACATGGGGAGAATGTGCAAACTCTATGCAGACAGACACCCAAGGTTGGAATCAAACTCACCCTGGCACTGTGAGGCAGCAATGTTAACCACTGTGCCACCATGGCGCACAAATCATCAGCAACTGGAAATCCCTTCATCTTTCAATAACCTGTTCAGCTCCCCATTGAAAGGACTATGGGGAATCCATATTCACTGTATAATTCATATTCACTGTATAATTTGGTAACCCCTGTTTCAGAAGGTGACTGCTGTGGGCTGAATTCTCCCAAGCTCCCGCTGGTGGGTTTAATGGCAGGTGATGGGCAAGAATTCGGCAAGAGGCCCAAAAATTGGTTTTATGCCAGCTTATATTTACAGCAGGATCTTCAGTTGGTGCCCGCCATGGCAGATCGGAAAACCCACCAGAGGCTGGCATGAAACTCATTTGCTTCCTGCAATTGGATGTAGATGAAGGCCCGAGCACCCATGCCAAATTTTCTGCAGCGTCAGCAGGAAAACACGCCTGTGTGAAACATGTCTGGAACAAAGTAGCGTGCAGATACCAGGACTCACATCAGTAATGCCTGGAGTTGCCTCCGGAGTTCAGAGGATGGACCCTGGACCGTAAAACACCACAGCAGTGGGTGGGGGGAGGGAGCATCTATCGGTAGACTTTCCAGATTTGGTTTAATCGAGGGGGCCCATCTTCTAGGCTCACAATGTTCCTGGAAATCTATCCACTTTCTTAGGAAGTCCATTTTCTGGCCTCAATATTCTCTTGGAGATCCATCTTCATTTTCAGCAAACCTATTTTCTTTATTCAATAGTGGGTCAATGATGTAGGCCGCCCCCCCCCCCCCCCCCCCATTGGACTTGTTATAACCCCCTCGGAGGTCACGGGGCATGCACTATCTGGTTCCCCGTGACCATCTCGGAATACGAACTGCCCCGATAAATGGGGCAGAGCTTCCCCCTTAAAACCCCAACTTGGGTACAGTTAAGGGAGGAAGAGACCCTTCTGGGAGTGGAGAGATTGCTGTATGAGAAATAAATCTATGTTTGTTTTGTATCCCATGTGTGTTCCCGTGTGGTTACTTCGTCGGATTCTACAGGACTTAGTCCCCAGATGGAAGAATTCTGCCATGTGAATGGAAATTCTTCATAACATCTATCTTAATTCTTTGGGATAGGAAAATTAAAACATTTTTTGAAGAGTACTTGCACAGATGGGTGCATATGATACTGAGGTTACGGTCACCTCCTTCCCGTTTATGCACACATACGTGCTTTCTTGCGGATACAGTTGATAAGCAATATACAGGTACAATAAAAATGCTGAGAGGTGATATATATTCATAAATGTAAATATTGCTTGTATCCTAACTTGTACCAAGTCCCATTCACCCATCACCTATATCTTTGCTGAGTTCTGGTCCCTCAAATTTAAAATTCTCTTCCTCATTTTTATGAAAGTTTGTGAGACCATCTACACACTTTGCATCAGCACACATTTCCTTTTAGCTATCTTGATGCAGTTGAAGGAAGAACAGTCAAAAATGGAGCAAAGGAGGGTGAGATAACATTTAAAAAGTGCTCCATAAGATTACGAGCCCTTTCCAAAGATTTGTTTTTAAAATTTGGAGTACCCAATTTTTTTTTCCAATTAAGGGGCAATTTAGAGTGGCCAATCCACCTAGTCTGCACATCTTTGGGTTGTAGGGGTGAGACCCACGCAAACACGGGGAGAATGTGCAAACTCCACACAGACAGTGACCCGGGGCCGGGATCGAACCCGGATCCTCAGTGCCATGAGGCAACAGTGCTAACCACTGCACCACCATGCTGCCCCCCCCCCTTTCCAAAGAATTTGCAGGTCATTCAGATCTTACATCATTCTCAGTTAAGAGCTTAGTGTTAAAGGAAAAAAATTCACCAAAGACCTGAGCTACATTCTGCATCTCTAGAGTTCTGCCTGTGGTAGTATTATGGCACTCAACCCTTTATGCCATCAGCTTATTTCAAGCAATCACAGAGAATCCAGAGTGGGATTCAGGCATACATTCATCGAATTGTTGACAATATTAGGAAAGTTCTGGGCAGTTAATTCAATTTGACAGGAAGGCAGCAGCACAACAAAACCACAACACAAAAGCAAAATACTGTGAATGCTGAAAATCTGGAGTGAAAACAGAAAGTTTTTATTGTGAGGGCCATGAAGAATCCAGCACGAGTTGAAGGATAGAAAGAAATAATATTTATAATACCATATATATATAGATATACACAACAGCAGCAGCCACTTCCTTGCTGCTGACTCTCCTCTAGCTGGTTCCAAACTGTCCAGCTTTATTTATGCAGGGAATCTGCTAATGATTTCTCCGCCTCCCTCATTGGGGAAGCTCATACTCCCAAAGGATTGTGGGATTGCCATTAGTACCCAGCCAGTGGTAAGCAGGCAGGTTATAACATCCCTCAAAGTCCAAGGAATCCACCGAAGACCCTGGCGAAGGAGGGCGTTGGACTCGTTTGCCGCAGGCCGGACACCATTTGCACGAGGCGCTGGATCGGGCGGCGTGCAACGAGACGGAGAACGCCGCTTCCTTGATGAACGGTGTAACGGTTGTACATCCACGGCCCGTGGGCCCGAGGATTCCCCCTCTGAGGTGTCCTGTGTCTCCATCTCGGAGTCAGAGTCTGCTGCCTCCGTCATCTCGGCGTCTCTATCTCCACGCGGTTCTGCAACGACCTGCGCAGGCAGCAGAGTAAGATTGTGAGGAATACTTTCCACTGTGTCTGGTCTCTGTGGCTGTAGAAATGAGCTCCGGGGGCAGGGAATCTTTGAAAGGATGGTCTTCTGGACCGAACGTGGTCTACATGCTTGCGCTGGAGACGACCCTGGGCTTGCACCTGGTAAGAGATAGGGCCCGTTTGGCGAAAGATTACGCCAGGGACCCACTAGGCACCACCAGCCGAGAAAAACCATATCCCTGTTAGACATTTTAGTTGCTGTGATAGGAAGAGTCTAAAGTTCTGTGCCTTTTTCACAAACACACATTTATTTCATTCCAACAGCCTTTGCACAAAACTCTCACTATACATCACCTGACAGAGGCCACCTGAAGCCCCTTTACATATCAGTGTCAATTGATGGGTACTTAACATAAATGAGACAACTAATTGTAATGTCTCTTAACCCATTACTTAACAGTCCCTGCCGTTATTGTGTGCGGCGTACTTTTGCGCTAATGTCCGGGAAAACCATGCTAAGGCGGATGCAAAGTTTCGGCCCATTAGGAGTTCCGCGGGAGCTACCCCAGTCACCGCATGTGGAGTGGTCCTATATAAAAACAAAAAACGAGCCAGTCTTGTGTCTATCGACCCGGAAGACTGCTTCTTTAGGCCTCGTTTGAATGTCTGCACTGCGCGCTCCGCCAACCCATTTGAAGCCGGGTGGTATGGGGCGGTGCGGATATGGCGTGTGCCGTTCATCTTCCTGAACCTCGCAAACTCTTCACTTATGAACTGAGTGCCGTTGTCCGTGACCAGCACCTCGGGGAGGCCATGCGTACTGAAAGACAAACGCATCTTCTCGATTGTTGCGCAGGACGTTGTGCCTGCTATCTTATGCACCTCTAACCATTTAGACTGGGCATCGATTAATAGAAGGAACATGGATCCATGAAAAGGGCAGGCAAAATCCGCATGCAAGCGCGCCCAAGGCTGCCCTGGCCATTCCCAGTGATGTAGGGGCACGGCCGGCGGATGCTTCTGATGCTCCTGGCAAATGTAGCAGTTCTGGGCCACCTTCTCAATGTCGGTGTCGAGGCCTGGCCATCAGACATAACTCCGGGCCAACATTTTCATTTTGGTCACACCTGGATGCCCATTGTGCAAGTCTCTTAGTATCAGCTCCTGCCCTTTTTTCGGGACAATCACACGCGTCTTCCACGCTAAATTCTGACAGCTTGGAGGAAAATGCCCGCAACTCGCCTGGGAGCTGTCTATGCTGCCCACCATACAGGACTATGTGCCAAACCTTTGACAGGACTGGCTCCGTCTGGGTCCACTCACAGATCTGTGATGCCGTGACAGGCAAGGTGTCCATATGATTTAGGGTTACAATCACCTCACCAGTCGTGGGGGTCGACATGGGGCAGGTCGATAAAGGCAATTGGCTCAGTGTGTCGGCATTCGCTTTCTGAGTTCCTGGTTTGTGCTCCAGAGAATACTCGTAGGCAGCGAGCAACAAAGCCCAGCGCTGGATCTCTGCGGAAGCAATGGGCGGTATTGGCTTATCCTCTCAGAAAAGTCCCAGCAGAGGCTTATGATCAGTCACGATAGTGAAGTGGCAGCCATACATGTACTGATGGAAGCGTTTCACCGCAAAGACCACCGCCAGGCCCTCCTTCTCGATCTGCGCGTATTTCTTTTCCACTGCAGTCAATGTGCGGGAGGCGAAAGTTATCGGCCGCTCGGCCCCGTTCTCCATCTTGTGGGACAGGACGGCCCCAATACTATAGGGGGATGCATCACATGTGATGAGCAAAGGATTTCCAGGATAATAGTGGGTGAATAACCCAGACGACGATAATTGTTGTACCTGCCGGAAAGCGGTTTCTTGCGGCTGACCCCAAACCCAGGTGTGATTCTTCTTGAGCAGAAGGTGCAACGGGGCCAGCGTAGTTGCCAGATTGGGGAGGAACATCCCATAATAGTTTGAGGCCGATGAAAAGAATGAAGATGCGAAGTGTCAGTCGGGGCGGGGGCCTGTTGAATTGCACGCACCTTCTCTGTCACGGGGTGCAAACCTTCGCGGTCCACCCGATAACCCAGGTAGACTACTTCCTTCGCGTGAAAGATGCACTTTGTGCAACGTAAACGGACTCCGGCCTCCGAAAAGCGTCTGAGGACAACCTCCAAATTTTCCAAATGTTCCTGCTCCGACGTCCCTGTAATCAAAACGTCGTCTAAGTAGGTAAACTTCTCAAAATGCCCTCCATGATGCGTTGAAAAATAGCGCAGGCAGAGGATACCCCAAAGGGCAACCGTGTATATTCATACAGGCCCCGGTGTGTATTAATCGTTCCATATGGCCGGGAAGCAGGGTCCAGATCCAACTGTAGGTAGGCGTGACTCATATCTAATTTCGTAAACAAGAGGCCACCTGCAAGCTTCGCGTAGAGATTCTATATGCGCGGCATTGGATATCGGTTGAGCCAGGAAGCCGTATTCACTGTAAGTTTCTAGTCGCCGCACAAGCGATCTGTGGGATCTGGCTTCATTACAGGTACAATTGGTGCTGCCCAGTCAGCGAAACGGATGGGCCTGATAATACCCAAAGTCTCCAAACGAGTGAACTCCCCTTCTACCTTCTCAAGCAAGGCGTAAAGGACCGGGCGAGCCCGGAAATAGCGCGGCATGGCTCCTGGTACTATTTGGATACGGGCTACTGCCCCTTTTATTTTCCCCAAACCGGGCTGGAATACATCTGGGTACCGTCCTAGCACCTCAGTTAACCATCCAGAAACTGTTTCGAGGATGTGCTGCCACTGCAGCCGCAAATGGCGCAACCAGTCCCGACCCAAAAGGCTGGGCCCGTGGCCGCGCACCACGATAAGTGGGAAATGCCCCTCCTGGTGTCCATAAACAACAGGGGTCATCGTAGTTCCTGCAATGTACAATGGTTCCCCCTGCATAGGTGGCCAACCTGGCCTGTGTGTCGGTTAATGTAAGGGTCTGTATACCCTGCTTGATGCGGTCAAATGTCTTTTGGGCGATCACTGAGACCGCTGCGCCAGTGTCCAACTCCATCTCAAATGGGTGACCATTGACCCATACTGTCACCTTAATGGGGGCAACACTGGGAGCTGCCACACTGCAGCTGCAGGCAGTCATCCTCTGTCTCCACGTCCTCGGGAGTAGTCACCGCAGGTTCATCTAAATGGAAGGTACGGCCCCTGGGCTAGCCCCAATTTCTGTCGGAACGACGGCGCCACTGGCGTTCCCAGGACCGGCGTCCGCAACGGGGTCAACGCCACAAGTCTGACATGGACATGACTCCTCATCTATTGGTTCTGGAGAAGGCTCCCTTCGGGGAGGAATGTCCAACGGCCACTGGCATTGATCCGGACGTCGCCTCGCATAAGGTACCGCAGGCGTGCGGGGGTACACTTTCGGACGGAAGGGGTTGCACTCCAAGGCATGCACCTCCATTCCCTGTAGCTTCTGCACTCCCCGTTCTGCACTCTCTCGGGACAATGCTATTTGAATGGCCTGCTGAAAAGTCGATGTTGGTTCAGCTAACAACTTTCTCTGGGTGGCTGCATTGTTAATACCGCATACCAAACAGTCGCGTAACATTTCTGACAACGTCTCACCGTAGTCACAATACTCCGCAATCCTGTGTAGTGTGGATAGAAAATTGGCAAGGGATTCTCCTGGGGTCTTCTCAGCGGTATTAAACCGGTAACGCTGGACTATCGTGGACGGGATTCGGTTAAAATGTTGCCCCACTAAGTTCACAAGTTCATCAAACGTTTTGGTGTCAGGCGCAGCTGGGTACGTAAGGCTCCTAATCATCCCAAATGTATGCGGGCCGCATGCAGTGAGCAATATGACCACCTGATGCTCGTTTTCGGTGATGTTGTTTGCCCGGAAATAGTAACGCATCCGTTGTGCGTACTGGTTCCAGCTTTCCAGCACAGCGTCAAAAACATCCAAACGTCCATGCAGAGGCATGGTATAATAGAAAACAACTTCCAACCTGTATCCAACAAAAATCCAGGGAGGTGGCTTCAGCAGTGTAGACAGCTATTCAGTTTAACCCTCGTCGCCAGTTTTGTGAGGGCCACGAAGAATCCAGCACGAGTTGAAGGATAGAAAGAAATAGCATTTATTTACAATAACATATATGTACAACAGCAGCAGCAGCTACTTCCTTGCTGCTGACTCTCCTCTAGCTGGTTCCAAACTGGCGAGCTTTATTTATGCAGGGAATCTGCTAATGATTTCTCCGCCCCCGCTCATTGGGGAAGCTCATATTACCAAAGGATTGTGGGATTGCTATTAGTCCCCAGCCAGTGGTAAGCAGGCAGGTTATAACAGTTTTGGAAATATTCAAAAGTGCTGATGAAAAGGCACAAACAGAAATGTTTTTTTTCGTTTTGTAAATTTAGAGTACCCAATTATTTTTTTCCAATTAAGGGGCAATTTAGTGTGGCCAATCCACTTACCCTGTACATCTTTGGGTTGCGGGGGTGAAACCCATGCAGACATGGGGAGAATGTGCAAACTCCACACGGACAGTGACCCAGGGCCGGGATCGAACCTGGGTCCTCAGCACTGTGAGACAGCAGTGCTAGCCACTGTGCCACCGTGCTACCCAAACCGGAAACGTTACCCATGTTTTTCACTCCACAGGTGCTGCCAGACCTGTTAAAAACGTTTTAATTATAGCACAATAAAAACATACGGCTGCATTTTATGTGCCTGTTTTCAGTAGGGGACGGGTTGGGGGGAGGGGGACGGATGGATCGGAGGGACCACATAAAACAGTATAGCGTCAATCCCACCAACTTTCTTCCTACCCGTGAGCTTACCCCCTTAATATGGGCAGGCGTAGGGGAGTGTGAGCGCCAAAATCGCCAGCCTGTCCAGCATATTTAAATGAGTAATCAAAGATCAGTTGTTTTGTTTACCAAGCCAATTAATCTCAATAATAGGCTGCCCACACCATAAAAAGTTTAGCATGGGCAGGAGTGGGCAGACCGAGTTTTTTTTTTTTTTAAAATTCCGCAAAGAGCAAGAAGGAAGGGGTGGAGTGAGTTCTTTCTCCCGGGGATGCCCTTTGCAGATTGAGGGATGGTAACCACCCCCTTTCTTCCAACCCATCTGCTTACTTAAAGCCAACCTCATCCCTAACTTACCAAAACATTCTCTACCCAAGACCCTGGACTTACTGGTTTCCGGAGTTACATGGGCCATCATCTTCTTCCCAGTTGCAGTCCTGGCAGCACCCACTAATGCACTCTTAGTGGGATTTCTTCCCCAGTGATGGGCGGAAGAGCGCCAGGCTGCCCATTTAGCTGAGCAGCAGCACTTTATGGCTGCAGGACAGGCTGGAGTGGAGCAAATCAGCTCCCTGCTGGACTTTGCTTCTGATGGTGGGAGGGGTGTGGGGAGCTGAATGTCTCTTTTCTCTCTCCCACCACCACCACCACCACCACCAGATGGCACGCACCTGCATTATGACTCATGCAATAATTTTGCAAAATCTTCTGAATAAAAAGTACTTGCAATTGCTGAACATACAGAGCCTATGTGATCAGAGGCAAGGAATTCTGCATGGCAATGTCAGATTTGCTGATCATTGCCATGTTACATTACTCTTCAGGAATCAGCCCTCCCTGATTTCTTCAGGGAAAAAATTGTGAAGTCATCAAAAGTTTTATGGGTGACACAGCATACATCCTGCAGTCGTGAATCAAATAAAACAATGTTAACAATGGGGTGCTTCATTCTCCCGTGTCTGCGTGGGTCTCACCCCCACAACCCAAAGATGTGTAGGTTTGGTGGATTGGCCACGCTAAATTGCCCCTCAATTGGAACAGAAAATTATTGTGTACTCTAAAATTTAAAAAATACAATGGGGTGCTTGCTTCTGCAGTTTGTAACTGAAAAAACTCTTGGGTCTTTTGCTGCCTTGTTAGATCTTGAACACCTGTATAATATATCCTAAACAGGTATCCTGTGCCATTTGGAAAGGTGCAGAGAGGCAGGTAACCATCACATTCCTTAAGATAGTCCCCAAATCCCTGAAGCCACTGCTTTGAGAAGGAAGATTAATGCAGCATTAATGAGAGGGTTAACTGTATAGGCAGTTTGTTATACACACACACACAGAATAATAGTTCTGGTACTGGGTGCAATGGGCAATTGAATGTTTTTGGTTCGGAGATTTGTGTCTTATTTATTGCCCGGAGAGAAGTCTGGGGAGCTCACAAGTCTTCAGCAGCTTTCCAACGAAATGGCTTGCTCTGTGAAATGTCACGTTGGTCAGCTGTATGCAAACTGTGTGAATAATTCTCATAAATGCCCTCCAAATGCAGAGAAACTTGATCCTGGAATAATTGCTCCTGCTCTTGGCTGTTCTTGCCTTTAGATGACATAAAAAGATTTTTTTAGAAAACTGGAATGCCTGATTAGATTAACTAACCGTTTAAGTATTTTATGAAGTAGAGTCAGAATTGGGATTGTTTGCGGAGCTGTAAAATCCACATAGATTACAAAAGCTATAGATTACAAAAAGATTGACAAAAATGAACTGTTTGTAGAAATTCAAGCTTTATGCTATTCATGGTAGGGTGATGTTTCATACTTGCTTAAATCTATTCATTGAATTTAGGAAATCATGCACTAACATCATATTTGTGATAAGGCGGAGAGGCAAGTGACTGACCTACATTCAGAACTATGCTGGGAGGTGTGTGAAGTTCTGTAATCAGCCATGAGGTGACACTTAAGAGTTGCCTGGGTGAAGCATCCTTTGCTCAGCAATTTTGGGATGAATCCTGCCACTCTGCACCTTACCAAATGGCACAGGTAAAATTGTGAATTTTGCCTACATAAAATAATGGACAATAATCTTAGTGAGACCAGTTTTTCTCATTTGAAACCTGTTTCTGAAGAAAAGGACTCCTTTTGCATTTGACACACATTTCAGGCTCCTTTGACATGTGAATGATGTGGTGCTCTCAATTGCCTCCTGCATCATGTCGACGATTTCTGCCAGGTAATCAGCTCCTGAGAGAAGATTGTCCAGAGTAAGTGTGAGTTACAAGTCAAAAAGGGGTTTGAGAAAAATTACTTTCTGCGGGTCAGCAATGTGGAGTTGAGATGTTGTTGACAGCAGCCATTAAGCTGAGAAACTTGTGGGAATTTGCACTGGCCTTTTAGTTCTGTAGTAGCACACAACTCTCCTGTCCGAATCCAGGCACCCTGCCCATTCACAAGCAGTATTCTCACCTGGGAATGTACAAATTCCAGGCTGAGCCTGGATGATAAAACATAGATCTAAATTTTCGCTCCCACCATGCTGGAGAGGCTCTCATTGTGGAAAAAATCTGGGTCATAGCATTGATTAGCATGGAATGATCTTTTAAGAATATAGGCAAGCACTATAGCCACAAATCTTTCAGGCTCTATCAAAGGTAGCTTATGGCAGCAGACAGCTTGGGAAATTGGCAGCTGACCTTGTATAATAGTTTCAATTCTGTTGCCTTTCTCTTTCAAAGGCAATTTGAAGTGATAAAATGAGGCCATATTGATTGTATTATTTGAAGGAGAAGAAACATTCTTGTCTTTTGGGAGAACAGTTTTGGGAGGGGCACCGATATCCTGGCTGGAAGGTTTGCTAGATTCATTTGGGAGGATTTAAACTAGTATGGCAGGGGGTGGGATCCAGAATGTGAGCTGAGAAGGTGTAATAACTGAAGGGGAAATAAAGAACCAAAATAAAAGAACAAAAGCACCCTCAGGCAGAGCAAAAAAGGTGACAAGTGTGAAAAGGGAGGTGGTCAATGCAGGATTGAGGGTGCTGTACCTAAATGCATGCAGTATACGGAACAAGGTAAATGAGCTTGTTGCGCACATTGAAATTGGCCGGTACGAAGTTGTGGTCATCACAGCTGCAAGGGGATCAGGGCTGGGATCCAAATAAGGGTAACCACAAAGACATGAGGGAGGAGCTGGCCAGAGTTGATCCGAAAAGGAGCCCAACAGGGAAGACAATGGAACAGCAATGGCAGGAGTTTTTGGGGGTTATTCAGGAGGTACAACAAATTCATCCCAAGGAGGAGGAAACATGTTAAGAGGAGAACAAGGCATCCATGGCCGACGAGGGAAGTCAAGGACAGCATAAAAGCAAAAGAAAAAGCATACAAAATGGTGAGGATTAGTGGGAAGCCAGAAGATTGGGAAGCCTTTAAAAGCGAGTTAAGGACAACTAAAAAAGCAGTAAGGGGGGAGAAGATGAAGTATTTGTGCAAGCTAGCTCGAAATATAAAGGAAGATAGGAAGAGTTTTTTTCAATATATAAAAGGTAAGAGAGAGGCAAAAGTAGACATTGAACCACTGGAAAATGTGGCTGGAGATGTAATAATAGGAAACAAAGAAATGGCAGATGAACTGAATAGTTACTTTGCATCAGTCTTCATGGTAGAAAACACCAGTGGATGCCAGAGCTCCAGGAGAACCAGGGGACAGAGGTGAGTGCAGTGACCATTACTAAGGAGAAGGTTCTGGAGAAACTGAAAGGTCTGAAGGTGGATAAATCACCTGGACTGGATGGACTACACCCCAGGGTTCTAAAAGGGATAGCTGAGGAAATTGTGGAGGTATTGGTGATGATCTTTCAGGAATCACGGGAGGCAGGAAGGGTCCCAGAGGACTGGAAAGTGGTTAATGTAACACCCCTGTTTCAGAAGGGAGGGAGGCAGAAGACTGGAAATTATAGGCTGCTTAGCCTGACTTCGGTCATTGGTAAGATTTTAGAGTCCATTAGTAAAGATGAGATCGCGGAGTACTTGGAAGTGCATGATAAAATAGGGCTGAGTCTGCACAGCTTCGTCAAGGCGAGGTCATGTCTGACAAATCTGTTCGAGTCCTTTTAGGAAGTACCAAGGAAGCTAGGCAAGGAGAACCAGTGCTCGTGATTTATTCAGATTTCCAGAAAGCCTTTGACAAGGTGCCGCATAGGAGACTGTTAAATAAGTTAAGAGCTCATGGTATTAAGGGTAAGATCCTGGCATGGATAGAGGATTGGCTGACTGGCAGAAGGCAGAGAGTGGAGATAAAGGGGTCTTTTTCAGGATGGCAGCCAGTGACTAGTGGTGTACCTCGGGGGTCGGTGCTGGGACCACAACCTTTCACAATATACATAGATACATAGAAGATAGGAGCAGTTGGAGGCCTTTTGGCCCTTTGAGTCTGCTCTGCCATTCACTACGATCATGGCTGATCATCCAACTCAATAGCCTAATCCTGCTTTCTCCCCATAGCTTTTGATCCCATTCTCCCCAAGTGCTATATCTAGCTGCCTCTTGAATATATTCAAAGTTTTAGCATCAACTACTTCCTGTGGTAATGAATTCCACAGGCTCACCACTCTTTGTGTACAGAAATGTCTCCTTATCTCTGTCCGAAATGGTTTACCCTGAATCCTCAGACTGTGACCCCTGGTTCTGGACACACCCATCATTGGTAACATCTTCCCTGCATCTACCCTGTCTAGTCCCGTTACAATTTTATAAGTCTCTATGAAATCCCCCCCCTCATTCCTCTGAACTCCAGCGAGAACAATCCCAACCTAGTCAATCTCCCCTCATATGACAGTCCCGCTGTCCCTGGAATCAGTCTGGTAAACCTTCTCTGCACTCCCCCGAGAGCAAGAACATCCTTTCTCCGAGAAGGAGACCAAAACTGCACACAATACTCCAGGTGTGGCCTCACCAAGGCATTGTATAATAGAAGAAACACATCCTTGCTTCTATACTCGAAACCTCTCGCAATGAAGGCCAACATACCATTAGCTTTCTTTACTGCCTGCTGCACCTGCATGCTTACGCTCAGCGACTGGTGCACAAGGACACACAGGTCCCGGTACGTCTCCCAATTTACAACCATTCAGGTAGAAATCTGCCTTCCTGTTTTTCCTTCCAAAGTGAATAACCTCACACTTATCCAAATTATACTACATCTGCCATTGATTTGCCCACTCGCCCAACCTCTCCAGATCATGCTGTCGGATCCCTGCATCCTCGTCACAATTCAACCTCCCACCTAACTTGGTATCATCTGCAAACTTTGGGATGTTACATTTTGTTCCCTTAGCCAAATCATTAATATATATTGTGAATAGTTGGGGTCGCAGCACCGATCCCTGTGGTACCCCATTAGTTACTGCCTGCCAATTTGTAAAGGACCCATTAATCCCTACACTTTGTTTCCTCTCTGCCAACCAGTTTTCTATCCACCTCAATACATTTCCCCCAATCCCACGTGCTTTAATTTTGCACAATAATCTCTTATGCGAGACTTTGTCAGACGCCTTCTGAAAGTCCAAATATACCACATCGACTGGCTCCCCCTTGTCAACTGTACTGGTTACATCTTCAAAGAATTTCAACAGATTTGTCAAGCATGATTTTCCCTTCATAAATCCATGCTGACTCTGACCGATCCTGCCACTGCTTTCTAAGTGTTCCGCTATAAAATCCTTGATAATGGATTCAAGCATTTTCCCCACTACCGATGTCAAGCTTACTGGTCTATAATTCCCTGCTTTCTCTCTGCCTCCCTTTTTGAATATTGGAGTAACGTGAGCTATCCTCCAATCTGCAGGGACAGTTCCAGAGTTTATAGAATCCCAGAAGATGACCACCAATGCGTCCACTATTTCCAGAGCCACCTCCTTAAGCACTCTGGGATGCAGATTCTCAGGCCCTGGGGATTTAGCCACCTTCAATCCCATCAATTTTCCCAGCACCATTTCTCTACTAATGTTGATCTCCCTCAGTTCTTCCCTCTCACTAAACCTTTCATTTTCCAGCATTTCTGGTATTTGATTTGTGTCCTCTTTTGTGAAGACAGAACCAAGTATGTATTCAATTACTCAGCTATTTCTTTGTCCCTTATTATGCATCCCCCTGTTTCTGGCTGTAGGGGGCCTACATTTCTCTTTACCAATCTCTTTCTCTTCACATATCTATAGAAACTCTTAGTGTCAGTCTTTATGTTCCCTGCCAGCTTCCTTTCGTACTGTACTTTCCCCTTCTTAATCAATCCCTTTGTCCTTCTTTGACAAATTCTAAACTGTTCCCAATCCTCAGACCTATTATTTTTCTTGGCCAATCTGTATCTTTCTTCCTTGGATCGGATACTATTTCTAATTTCCTTTGTAAGCTATGGATTGGCCCTCTTACCCCCTTTGCTTTTGTGCCAGTGAAGAATGAACAGTTGCTGTAGTTCCCCCATGCGTTCCAGAATGTTTGCCATTGCCTATCCACTGTCATCCCTTTAAGTAACTCTCCGCAATCTATCAAGGCCAACTGACGCCTCATATCTTCATAGTTCCCTTTATTAAGATTCAGTACCCTCGTCTCCGAATCAACTATTTCACTCTCCATCTTGATAAAAAATTCTATCATGTTATGGTCGCGCATCCCCAAGGGGTCTTGTGTAGCCAGATTGGCAATGATTCCCTTCTCATTACACAGTACCCAGTCTAAGATGGCCTGCTCTCTAGTTGGTTCCTCCACATATTGGTGAAGAAAACCATCCTGTATATACTCCAGGAATTCTTCCTCTATGGCATTGTGGCTAATTTAATTTGCCCAATTTATGTGAAGATTAAAATTACCCATGATCACCGATATTCCCATATTACATGCATCTCTAATTTTGTGTTTAATGCCATTTCCAACCTCCCCACGGCAGTTTGGGGGTCTATATATGACACGCACTAATATTTTTTGCCCCATGGTATTTCTCAACTCTACCCATACAGATTCCACATTGTCAGAGCTCACATCCTTTCTCACTACTGTGCTAATTTGCTCTTTAATCAGCAGTGCCATGCCACCACCTTTTCTTTTATGCCTGTCCTTCCTAAATATTGAAAACCCTGGGACATTCAGTTCCCACCACTGGTCATCCTGCAGCCATGTCTCCGTAATCCCAATTATATCATACTCATTTATATCTATCTGCACGATTAGTTCATTCACTTTATTGCAAATGCTCCATGCATTAAGGCACAGAGCCTTTAAGTTTGTCTTTTTCACACTGTTTGTCTTGCTCTCAATATTTTTCTCTATTGCTCTGCTTGAATTTTGTCCTTGGTTTCTCCACGTATAACTTTTAAAATTCACTTTTCGACCTTTTTTTGTCCTTCCTTCCTCTTTCTCTGACTCCTTGCATAGGTTCCCATCCCCCTGGCATATTAGTTTAAACCCCCCCCCCCAATTGCTCTAGCAAATAGCCCCCCTCGGACATCAGTTCCAATCCTGCCCAGGTGTAACCCGTCCAGTTTGTACAGGTCCCACCTCCCCCAGAACCGGTCCCAATGCCCCAGAAATCTGAAACCTTCCCCCTGAAACCATCTCTTTAGCCACGTATCCATCCTATATATCCTGTCATTTGAGTCTGAGTAGCACATTGCACCGGTAGTAATCCTGAGATCACTACCTTTTGAGGACTGATTTCTTAACTTCCTTCCTAGCTTTCTGTATTCTGCTTTTAGTACCTCATCTCTTTTTTCACCTATTATGTTTGTACCGATGTCTACCACGGCCACTGGCTGTTCACCCTCTCCCTCCAGAATGTCCTGTACCCGCTTTGAGACATCCTTAACCCTAGCACCAGGGAGGCAACATACCATCCTGGAGACTAATTTGCGGCCACAGAAATGCCTGTCTATTCCCCTTACAATTGAATCCCCTATAACTATTTCGCTGGTACACTTATTACCTCTCCCCTCTGCAGCAGAACCAACCTTGATGCCACGAGTTTGGGTGTTGCTGTTTTCCCCTGAGAGGCCATTCCCCTCAACAGTATCCAAAATGGTATATCTATTCTGCAGGGAATGGCCATAGGAGACACTACCTGCCTAGGTCTCTTGCTCTAACTGCTGGTCACCTATTTCCTTCCTGTCCACAGAGTCTGAGCCTGCGGTGTGAGCACCTCTCTATACGTGCTATCCACGATGCTCACCGACTCGCGGATGCTCGACAGTGTCTCCAGCCGCTGCTCCAGCTCTGAAACCCGAGCGTTCAGGAGCTGTAACTGGAGACACTTCCTGCACACATGCTGACCCTGGGGACAGGAACTGTCCCCAGCCTGCCACATGGAGCAAGAGGAGCAAACCATGCCTTGGAGCTGTACTGCCATGATTTATTTCTTTAAATTAAACTTTTGAAATTAAACTTTTGAAAGATTGTCTTTGTGTCAGATTATATCCAATATCTCCTATACTATTTAATTAGCTTTAAAAAAAAAAGAACTGAGTATTTATCCCTCTTGATCTGAAATCAAATTAAAAATAGTTATTTAAATCAAATTAGAATAGTAATTTAAATCAACTTTAAAATAGTAATTTAAATCAACCTAAAAATAGTTATTTAAGTCAAATTGTAAATAAAGTAAGTCAAATTTTAAATAAAGTAATTCAAATCAACTTAAAAATAGTAATTTAAATCAAATAAAAACAAGTATTTAAATCAGTAACTCCACAGATATTCAATTTAGCACATTAATATACATTAATGATCTGGAGGAAGAAACCGAAGGCACTGTTGCTAAATTTGCAGATGATACAAAGATCTGTAGAGGAACAGGTAGTATTGAAGAAGCAGGCAGGCTCCATAAGGACTTGGACGGGCTCGGAGAGTGGGAAAAGAAGTGGCAGATGGAATACAATGTAGAAAGGTGTGAGGTTATGCACTTTGTAAGGAGAAATGGAGGCTGTTATAACCTGCCTGCTTACCACTGGCTGGGGACTAATGGCAATCCCACAATCCTTTGGGAGTATGAGCTTCCCCAATGAGGGGGGCAGAAAAATCATGAGCAGATTCCCTGCATAAATAAAGCGGGCCAGTTTGGAACCGGCTATATATACATATATATATATATATATTATATTGTAAATAAATATTATTTCTTTCTATCCTTCAACTCGTGCTGGATTCTTCGTGTCCCTCACAAAACTGGCGACGAGGGTTAAACTGAATAGCTATCTACACTGCTGAAGCCACCTCCCTGGATTTTTGTTGGATACAGGTTGGAAGTTGTTTTCCCTTACACCATGCCTCTGTATGGACGTTTGGATGTTTTTGACGCTGTGCAGGAAAGCTGGAACCAGTACGCACAACGGATGCGTTACTGTTTCCGGGCAAACAACATCACCGAAAACGAGCATCAGGTGGTCATATTGCTCACCGCATGCGGCCCCATACGTTTCGGGTGATTCGGAGCGTAACCTACCCAGCTGCGCCGGACACCAAAACGTTTGATGAACTTGTGAACTTAGTGGGGCAACAATTTAACCCAACCCCATCCACGATAGTCTAGCTGAGAGGACCCCAGGAGAATCCCTTGCCGAGTTTCCATCCAGGCTACGCAGGATTGCGGAGTACTGTGACTATGGTGAGACCTTGTCAGAAATGTTACGCAACCGTTTGGTTTGTGGTATTAACAATGCGGCCACCCAGAGAAAGTTGTTAGCTGAGCCAACATTGACTTTTCAACAGGCCATTCAAATAGTATTGTCCAAAGAGAGCGCAGAACGGGGAGTCCAGGAGCTACAGGGAATGGAGGTGCATGCCTTGGGGCGCAACCCCTTCCGTCCGAATGCGTCCCCCCGCATCCCTGCGGTACCTTGGGCGAAGCGATGTCCGGATCGACGCCAGTGGCCTTCGGACATCCTCCCCGAAGAAAGCCTTCTCCAGAGCCAATGGATGAGGAGCCATGTCTGTGTCAGACTTGTGGGCGCCGACCCCGTCGCGGACGCCGGTCCTGGGGGCGCCAGAGGCGCCGTCATTCCGGCCGAAAGTGGGGCCAGCCCAGGGGCCGTACCTTCCATTTGGATGAACCTGCAGCGACTACTCCCGAGGACGTGGAGACGGAGAACGACTGCCTGCAGCTGCATTGTGTGGCAGCTCCCCATGTGGCCCCCATTCAGGTGACAGTACGCGTCAATGGTCACCCGCTTGAGATGGAGTTGGACACTGGCGCAGTTGTCTCCGTGATCGCCCAGAAGAAATTCGACCGCATCAAGCAGGGTATACAGACCCTTAAATTAACCGACACACAGGCCAGATTGGCCACCAACACGGGGGAACCATTGTACATTACAGGAACTGCGATGACTTCTGTTGTTTATGGACACCAGGAGGGGCGTTTCCCACTCATTGTGGTGCGCGGCCACGGGCCCAGCCTGTTGGGTCGGGACTGGTTGCGCCATTTGCTGCTGCAGTGGCAGCACATCCTCCAAACAGTTTCTGGAAGGTTGACTGAGGTGCTAGGACGGTACCTAGATGTATTCCAGCCTGGTTTGCGTAAAATAAAAGGGGCCGTAGCCCGTATCCAAGTCGAACCGGAGCCACGCCGCGCTATTTCAGGGCGGCCCGGTGCCTTACTCCTTGCTTGAGAAGGTAGAAGGGGAGCTCACTCGTTTGGAGACTTTGGGTATTATCAGGACATCTGTTTCGCTGACTGAGCAGCACCAATTGTACCTGTAATGAAGCCAGATGCCACAGTTCGCTTGTGCGGCGACTATAAACGTACAGTGAATACGGCTTCCCGGCTCAACCGATATCCAATGCCTCGCATCGAGGATCTCTACGCGAAGCTTGCAGGCGGACTCTCGTTCACGAAATTAGATATGGGTCACGCCTACCTACAGTTGGAGCTGGACTCTGCCTCCCCGGCCATATGTAACGATTAATACACACCGGGGCCTATATGAATATACACGGTTGCCCTTTGGGGTATCCTCTGCATGTGCTATTTTTCAACGCGTCATGGAGGGCATTTTGAGAGGTTTACTGCGTGTCGCTGTCTACTTCGATGATGTTTTGATTACACGGACGTCGGAGCAGGAACATTTGGAAAATTTGGAGGCTGTCCTTAGACGCTTTTTGGAGGCAGGAGTCCGTTTACGTTGCACAAAGTGCGTCTTCAGGCGAAGGAAGTAGTCTACCTGGGTTATCGGGTGGACCGCGAAGGTTTGCACCCCGTCGCAGGGAAGGTGCGCGCAATTCAACAGACCCCCGCCCCGATTGACACTTCGCATCTTTGTTCTTTTCTCGGCCTCATAAACTATTACGGGATGTTCCTCCCCAATCTGGCAACTACATTGGCCCCAGTACGTGTATGGCCCCCACTTCACTATTGTGACTGATCATAAGCCTCTGCTGGGACCTTTCTGAGAGGATAAGCCAATACCGCCCATTGCTTCCACACGGATCCAGTGCTGGGCTTTGTTGCTCGCTGCATACGAGGATTCTCTGGAGCACAAACCAGAAACCCAGATAGCGAATGTCGACGCACTGAGCCGATTGCCTTTATCGACCAACCCCATGTCGACCCCCACGACCGGTGAGGGGGTTGCAACCCTAGATTTTATGGACACCTTGCCTGTCAGGGCATCACAGATCCGTGAGTGGACCCAGACAGGGCCTGTCCTGTCAAAGGTTCGGCACATAGGCCTGTATGGTCGGCAGCATAGACAGCTCCTAAGCGAGTTGCAGGCATTTTCCTCCAAGGTGTCACAATTTAGCATGGAAGACGGTATCCTCTTGTGGTGGACGCGTGTGATTGTCCCGGAAAAAGGACAGGAGCTGATATTAAGAGACTTGCGCAATGGGCATCCGCGTGTGACCAAAATGAAAATGTTGGCCCGGAAATGAAATGAAAATAGCTTATTGTCACAAGGAGTTATGTCTGGTGGTCAGGCCTCGACACCGACATTGAGGAGGTGGCCCAGAACTGGTCCATTTGCCAGGCGCATCAGAAGCTTCCGCCGGCCGCGCTTGGGCGCGCTTGCATGCGGATTTCGATGGTCCTTTTCAAGGATCCATGTTCCTTCTATTAATCGATGCCCATTCTAAATGGTTAGAGGTGCATAAGATGGTAGGCACAACGTCCTACGCAACAATCGAGAATATGCGTTTGTCTTTCAGTACTCATGGCCTCCCTGAGGTGCTGGTCACGGACAACGGCACTCCGTTCACCGCCCCATACCACCCGGCTTCAAATGGGTTGGTGGAGCGCGCAGTGCAGACATTCAAACAAGGCCTAAAGAAGCAGTCTTCCTGGTCGATGGACACGAGACTGGCCCGTTTTTTGTTTTCATATAGGGCCACCCCACATGCGGTGACTGGGGTAGCTCCCGCGAAACTCCTAATGAGCCGGAGACTTCGCACCCGCCTTGCATGGTTTTCCCGGACATTGGCACAAAAGTACGCCGCACACAAGAACGGCAGGGACATGGTTTTTCTCGGCATCGGCCGATTCGGCAGGTTGCGCCCGCTGACCCAATGTTTGTTCGGAATTTTACTGGTGGTGCCCTGTGGGTCCCTGGCGTAATCATACACCAAACGGGCCCTATCTCTTACCAGCTGAAAGCCCAGGGTGGTCTCCAGCGCAAGCATGTAGACCACGTTCGGTCCAGAAGACCATCCCTTCCAAAGATTCCCCGCCCCCGGAGCTCATTTCTACAGCCACAGAGACCAGACACAGTGGACAGTATTCCTCACAATTTTCCTCTGGTGCCGCACAAGCCTACGCAGGTCGTTGCAGAACTGCGTGGAGATAGGGAAGCCGAGATGACGGAGGCAGCGGACTCCGACTCTGAGATGGAGACACAGGACACCTCAGAGGGGGAATTCTTGGGCCCACGGGCCGTGGATGTATACCCACTATGCCTTTCATCACGGAAGCGCCGTTTTCCGTCTCGTTACACGCCGCCCGATCCAGCGCCTTGTACAAATGGTGTCCGGCCTGCGGCAAAACGAGTCCGACGCCCTCCTTCGCCAGGGCCTTCAGAGGATTCCTTGGGCTTTGGGGGGGGGGGGGGATGTTATAACCTGCCTGCTTACCACTGGCTGGGTACTAATGGAAATCCCACAATCCTTTGGGAGTATGAGCTTCCCCAGTGAGGGGGGGCAGAGAAATTATTAGCAATTTCCCTGCATAAATAAAGCTGGCCTGTTTGGAACCGGCTATAGGAGAGTGAGCAGCAAAGGAGTTGCTGCTGCTGTTGTGTGTGTATTTATATGTTATTGTAAATAAATGTTATTTCTTTCTATCATTCAACTCGTGCTGGATTCTTCGTGGCCCTCACAAAAGAGGCATTGACTATTTTCTAAATGGGAAGATGCTTTGGAAATCAGAAGCGCAAAGGGACTTGGGAGTCCTTGTTCACGATTCTCTTAAGGTTAACATGCAGGTTCAGTCGGCAGTTAGGAAGGCAAATGCAATGTTAGCAATCATGTTGAGAGGGCTAGAATACAAGATCAGGGATGTACTTCTGAGGCTATATAAGGCTCGTCAGACCCCATTTGGAGTATTGTGAGCAGTTATGGGCCCCGTATAAATGAAGAACTTGTCGTATGAGGAACGTTTGAGGTCTCTGGGTCTGTAGTCGTTGGAGTTTGGAAGGATGAGGGGGGATCTTATTGAAACTTACAGGATACTACGTGGCCTGGATAGAGTGGACGTGGAGAGGATGTTTCCACTTGTAGGAAAAACTAGAACCAGAGGACATAATCTCAGACTAAAGGGACAATCCTTTAAAACAGAGATGAGGAGGAATTTCTTCAGCCCGCGAGAGGTGAATCTGTGGAACTCTTTGCCACAGAAGGCTGTGGAGGCTAAATCACTGAATGTCTTTAAGACAGAGCTAGATAGGTTTGTGATCAATAAGGGGATCAGGGGTTATGGGGAGAACGCAGGAGAATGGGGATGAGAAAAATATCAACCATGATTGAATGGCGGAGCAGACTCAATGGGCCGAGTGGCCTAATTCTGCTCCTATGTCTTATGGTCTAACAGTGTTATCTTCTGCATTTGTTGTCACTGACTCACTGAAAAGATCGCTGACAGCATAGGACCACCCTTAGATGCTACCCATTGCGCCACGAGGCCTCCTTGAATGGTTTTGCACAGTGAGTCAAATGGTACCTCCTAGAGAGTGCAGTCTTCCCAAATAAACGCACAAAGTCTTGCAAAAACCTATCAGACCTGACAGTGTCCATGGAGAGAGAAACCAATTTAGCAGCAACCACGTTGCTCCCAGCACGGATCTGGGCACACCTGGTAAATAGCAGGAGAGGGCAAAATTGAGATTTGCGCCAGGTACTAACCATTTTGTGATTCACACCAGATAAAAGCAAATTACTGCGGATGCTGAAATCTGAAACCAAGAAGAAAATTCTGGAAAATCTTAGCAAGTCTGGCAGCATCTGTAGGGAGAGAAAAGAGAGAACGGCACAGCCCGCTCCTGATAGTGAGTTACGAATTTCACCTAAAATTAGTCTAGGCTGGGTGGGGAGGGGGTGGCTATGGTGGAGAGAAAACCCATAAACAGTGGCATCCACAGGTGCAACCTGTCCTACCAAACTCTTCCGGAACAGAACCATGCTGCAGTTTCTCTCCTGAAAGTCAATTTGACTTCCTTTGACTGCGAGCAGCCTCTAGCTTCACAGCTGAAAGCTATTTCAAATGAGGGACATTCATGGGGTGAGTTATTAGTGGCGGTGCTCAATAGTGACCGGATGGAGTGTAGAGCGTCAGGGAGGACTTCCTGCCAGCGAGAGGCTGGGCGGTTCCTGGACCGTAGGGCCAGCTGGATGGCCCTCCAAACCGCCCATCGAGTCTGCACCGGCTCTTGGAAAGAGCACCCAACCCAAGCCCACATTTCCACCCTACCCCCATAACCAAGTAACCCCACCCAACACTAAGAGCAATTTTGGACACTAAGGGCAATTTAGCATAGCCAATCCACCTAACCTGCACATCTTTGGACTGTGGGAGGAAACCCACGCACACACAGGGAGAACGTGCAGACTCCGCACAGATAGGCGCTTCCGCCCAAGCCGGAATCGAACCTGGGACCCTGGAGCTGTGAAGCAATTGTGCTAACCACTCAGCTACCGTGCTCCCTTGTTAGAAGGGAGACAACCATAGGGAACCCTTGCACTGTCTGCCTATCCCATCTGGGGATCACCCATCTATCTTCCTGTACCTTAGGTGTGACCACATCTCTGTAGCTATTATCTATAATAATTTCAGCTAATTGTGTGCTCCTCCGTGCTTCTAGCTGCTGCTCTAACCGATCCATGTGTTTGGTAAGCCTCGGCAACTGAATGCACTTCCCACAGATGTAGTCCTCAGGGACATTTGAAGTGTCCATGATGCCCCTGTCATGTGAGAATACCTTTCAGACATGGATGTTTAAGCAATGTACCTTTAAGAAAACAATGATGTCAGATAGTGTGTGGGGCTGAGCTCAGGTCAGCCATTTTGCAGGTTTTTAGTTTCAGTTTTTGGAAAAGAGTTGGCGTGTGTCTGTGTGATTCCAGAGAGCTGCAGTTTAGTTTTGCAGTTTTAAAAACAGCTTGTGTGTGTCTCTGTTTGCAGTGAGCTGTGACGTCTGCCATAAAAGACCATCTCTGGATCATTTGGGTGATTTAAACTCATAATTGTAAAGCCTTTAACCTGATGTGATTTTATTTAAAGGTGTTAAGTCTCTTGGCAGTTTGAAGGAACATTTCAAGGAATTATTTACTGTTGCAATATTTGTCCGGGATAAAAGTCTATCTATTGGATTGGCTTTTGTGAACTTAAAGACAGTGAAGGATTGTTACTTTTCCGGTGTGGTATTTCAGTGGGGAGAGTGTTGTGAACAATGGCTCTTTCAGAGGCTCAGAAGTTTTTGGGGGTGGAGAATGTCACACGTAGTACTTTATGGACAGAAACGAAAAGCAGACTGTTAGATTTGGCAAGAACATTGCATAGAACATAGAATATAGAACATAGAACATTACAGCGTAGTACAGGCCCTTCGGCCCTCAATGTTGCGCCGACCTGTGAAACCACTCTAAAGCCCATCTACACTATTCCCTTATCGTCCATATGTCTATCCAATGACCATTTGAATGCCCTTAGTGTTGGCGAGTCCACTACTGTTGCAGGCAGGGCATTCCACGCCCTTACTACTCTCTGAGTAAAGAACCTACCTCTGACATCTGTCCTATATCTATCTCCCCTCAATTTAAAGCTATGTCCCCTCGTGCTAGACATCACCATCCGAGGAAAGAGACTCTCACTGTCCACCCTATCCAATCCTCTGACCATCTTGTATGCCTCAATTAAGTCATCTCTTAACCTTCTTCTCTCTAACGAAAAGAGCCTCAAGTCCCTCAGCCTTTCCTCATAAGATCTTCCCTCCATACCAGACAACATTCTGATAAATCTCCTCTGCACCCTTTCCAATGCTTCCACATCCTTCCTATAATGCGGTGACCAGAATTGCACGCAATACTCCAAATGCGGCCGCACAAGAGTTTTGTACAGCTGCAACATGACCTCATGGCTCCGAAACTCAATCCCTCTACCAATAAAAACAAACACACCGTATGCCTTCTTAACAACCCTCTCAACATGGGTGGCAACTTTCAGGGATCTATGTACATGGACACCGAGATCTCTCTGCTCGTCCACACTGCCAAGAATCTTACCATTAGCCCAGTACTCTGTCTTCCTGTTATTCCTTCCAAAATGAATCACCTCACACTTTTCTGCATTAAACTCCATTTGCCACCTCTCAGCCCAGCGCTGCAGCTTATCTATGTCCCTCTTTAACTTGTGACATCCTTCCGCACTGTCCACAACTCCACCGACTTTAGTGTCATCTGCAAATTTACTCACCCATCCTTCTACGCCATCCTCCAGGTCATTTATAAAAATGACAAACAGCAAAACAGATCCTTATGGTACACCACTAGTAACTGGACTCCAGTCTGAACATTTCCCATCAACCACCACCCTTTGTCTTCTTCCAGCTAGCCAAATTCTGATCCAAACTGCTAAATCACCCTGAATCCCATGCCTCCGTATTTTCTGCAGTAGCCTACCGTGGGGAACTTTATCAAACGCTTTACTGAAATCCATATACACCACATCAACTGCTTTACCCTCATCCACCTGTTTGGTCACCTTCTCAAAGAACTCAATAAGGTTTGTGAGGCATGACCTACCCTTCACAAAACCGTGTTGACTACCTCTAATCAAATTATTCCTTTCCAGATGATTATACATCCTATCTCTTATAAACCTTTCCAAGATTTTGCCCACAACAGAAGTAAGGCTCACTGGTCTATAGTTACCGGGTTTGTCTCTACTCCCCTTCTTGAACATGGGACAACATTTGCTATCCTCCAGTCTTCAGGCACTATTCCTGTAGACAAAGATGACTTAAAGATCAAAGCCAAAGGCTCAGCAATCTCCTCCCTATCTTCCCAGAGAATCCTAGGATAAATCCCATCCGGACCAGGGGACTTATATATTTTCACACTTTCCAGAATTGCTAACACCTCCTCATTATGAACCTCAAGCCCTTCTAGTCTAGTAGCGTGAATCTCAGTATTCTCCTCGACAACATTGTCTTTTTTTTTTCAGTTAACAGTACCTGACAAAATGCGAAAAGATGAGGTAATTATGGCGGTGGTTAAGCATTTAAAGTTGCCTGAGATAGAGTTTGACTCATTGGAAATGGCAAAAGTTCAGTTGCAAATTAAACAAATGGAACATGAGAAATAATTAAAGTGGCTGGCATACGAGAGTGAGAGAGAGGAAAAAGAAAGAGAAAGAGAGAGAGAGGAAAAAGAAAGAGAGGGAGAGGAAAATGAAAGAGAAAAAGAGAGAGGAAAAAGAAAAGGAGAGAGAAGAAAGGAGAAAAGAAAGAATAGCCCTAGCAGAACAAAAAGGAAAGGGACATTCAGATCAGGGAAAAAGATAAAGCGAGGGAGTTTGAACTTCAGAAAATGACCATGAAACATGACAATCAGTTAAAATTGGCAGTCGTAAAGAGAAACGTACAGTTGGATGATAGTGATGAGGATAGTGAGAAAGAGCGTCATAGTCGAAGGCTTGGTGGGAATCTATTTAAATATGTCCAAGCATTGCCAAGGTTTGACGAGACGGAAGTGGAAGCTTTTTTCATTTCATTTGAGAAGGTATCTAACCAAATGAAATGGCCACTGGACATGTGGGTGTTACTGATTCAAACAAAGCTGGTAGATAGAGTTAGTGAAGTGTTTGCATCACTACCGGAGGAGGTATCTGGAACGTATGAGGAGGTGAAGAAATCCATCTTAAGTGCATATGAGCTAGTGCCTGAAGCTTACAGACAACGGTTTAGAAATTTAAGGAAAGAATTTGGTCAAACATGCATGCAGTTTGAAATGCTCAAACAGAGTAATTTTGATAGGTGGATAAGGGTTTTGAAAATTGACCAAACGTATGAAGCTCTCAGAGAAATTATATTTTTGGAGGAGTTTAAAAATTCAGTTCCTGATGTAGTGAGAACTCATGTGAAAGAGCAGAGGGTTAAAACTGCAAGATTAGCAACAGAAATGGCAGATGATTATGAATTAGTTCATAAATCAAAGATTGGTTTCCGACATCAGTTTCAGCCGGTGAGGGATAGAAACTGGGGACATGAGAAATACTCAAGTGGTAAAGGTAAAGGTGATCTGATGGGAGACAATAATGAGAGTGTACCTCAGATTAAAAAATAAATCCAGGAGGGTGGAAGAGAAATGAGAAGTTTCAGATGTTTTCACTGTAATAAACTAGGCCATGTGAAGTCACAGTGTTGGTGGTTGAAGAAAAGCACTGGGAAGGCTGATGTGGTAAAACAGGATAAGACAGTGGGGTTTGTTAGAGTGGTGAAGGAAAGCCCAAGGGAAGCGAAGGAGGTGCAAACGATTGTACAGCCTGTTCAAGAAGTAATTGTTAAGAAGGTACCAGATGTCTTTAAAGAATTTACTTGTGTGGGTAAAGTTTACTCATGTGTATCAGGAGGAGCAGGTAAAGAAGTCACAATTTTAAGAGATTCAGGGGCTAGTCAATCTTTAATGGTAAGATATGAGGAATTATGTAGTTTGGGAAGGATGTTGCCAGAAAAGGTGGTGATATGTGGAATTCAGGGTGAGAGGAGTAGTGTTCCATTATATAAGGTAAGGTTGGAAAGTCCAGTGAAGAGTGGTCAAGTGGTAGTGGGAATAATAGAGAAACTATCTTGTCCAGGAATACAGTTTATCTTGGGTAATGATATAGCTGGATCGCAGGTGGGAGTGATGCCTACTGTGGTTGATATGTCAGTGGAAAATCAGTCAATTGAAGTGTTGAAGGACGAATATCCTGGGATTTTTCCGGATTGTGTAGTAACAAGGTTGCAAAGTCACAGGTTAAGACAAGAGGAGGAAGCAAAGAGTGAAGATGAAATTGAAGTGCAGTTATCAGAAACGATTTTTGATCAGATGGTTGAAAAAGAACAAGAACAGGTGGAAGATGAGGCGGATATTTTTAGTTCAGGAAAATTGGCGGAGTTGCAATAGAAAGATGTAGAAATAAACCGGATATATCAGAAAGCATATACGGAAGAGGAACCTGAGAGTATACCAGAGTGTTATTACCGTAAAAATGATGTCTTGATGAGAAAATGGAGACCTGTACATATGCAGGCGGATGAAAAGTGGGCAGAAGTTCATCAAGTAGTATTGCCGGTAGTGTATAGAAAGGAGGTTTTGCGAGTTGCACATGAGGTACCAGTGGGAGGTCATTTGGGAATACGGAAAACTCAAGTTAAAATCCAGAAACATTTTTATTGGCCTGGACTACATAAAGATGTAGTTAAATTTTGTCAATCATGTCACACATGTCAAGTGATAGGGAAACCTCAAGCAGTGATAAAACCAGTGCCCTTAATACCCATTCCAGCATTTGAGGAACCTTTTACAAGGGTCCTAATCGATTGTGTAGGACCGCTTCCTAAAACTAAAAGTGGGAATCAATATCTTTTGACTGTAATGGATGTGTCTACTAAGTTTCCGGAGGCCATTCCAGTAAGTAATATTACAGCTGAAAGGATTGTGGAGGAGTTACTTAAATTCTTTACTAGATATGGACTACCCACAGAAATTCAATCGGATCAAGGATCAAATTTTACTTCAAAGTTATTCAAAGAAGTTATGGATAGCTTAGGAATAAAACAATTTAAATCAACTGCGTACCATCCAGAATCGCAGGGAGTGTTAGAAAGGTGGCATCAGACATTAAACACAATGTTGAGGGCGTATTGTCAAGATTATCCAGAGGATTGGGATAAAGGAATCCCATTCGTATTGTTTGCAATTAGGGATGCACCTAATGTGTCTACCAAATTTAGTCCATTTGAACTAATTTTTGGTCATGGGGTAAGAGAACCACTTAAATTGATTAAGGAAAAATTGGTGGGTAAGAAATCGGAAATTACACTATTGGATTACATGCCAAATTTTAGGGAACGATTAAATAGAGCAGGTGAACTGGCTAGACAACATTTGAAAGTTGCACAAAATGTGATGAAACGGATAGCAGACAAGAGATCCAAAGTTCGTAGTTTTGCCAGTGGGGATAAAGTTTTAATGTTGTTACCAGTGGTAGGGGAGCCTTTAAAAGCTAGGTTTTGTGGACCGTATCAGATTGAAAGGAAATTAAGTGAGGTGAATTATGTGGTTAAAACACCAGATAGAAGGAAGACTCACTGAGTGTGTCATGTGAATATGCTTAAAAGGTACTTTGAAAGGGAAGGAGAGAAAAAGGAGGTTTTAATGATTCTAACTCAAAGTGACAAACCAAATCCAGATTACTGTGAATTTGACATACCTCAAATTAAATTGGAAAATGAGGATGTTCTTAAAAATTGGGATGAATTGTTAAGTTACCTTCCAGAGGGAAAACAAACTAACCTGAAAGAGTTATTGATATCACATGGGCAAGTTTGTAGAGATAAATTGGGAAGTACTAAAATGGCTATACATGGTGTAGATGTGGGAAATGCTGTTCCTATCAAACAACATCCATATAGACTTAATCCTTTAAAATTGGCACAGGTTTACAGAGAGATTGGGAGTATGCTGAAAAATGGCATTATTGAAGTGGGTTGCAGCCAATGGAGCTCACCCATAGTGATGGTACCTAATCCAGATGGTACCCAACGGTTGTGTGTGGAATATCGAAAGGCGAATGCAGTTACAAGAACGGACTCTTATCCTGTCCCACCATTGAAGGTTTGCATGGAGAAAGTGGGACAATCTGCTTTTATTTCCAACTTCCAGACATGGAAAGAACATTTAAACCTACGTATGGAGTTCTTCGATCGACTTCAAGTCGCGGGTTTGGTGATGAACCTAGCCGAAAGTGAATTTGGAGAAGCCTGAATCACTTTCTTTGAGGAGTTTCCGATACCCTTAAGACGAAGGGGGGCAATGACATCTCTTAACATGAATGAATTTGATCGAACAGCTGTGCAAACGTTTTGTGGCGTGATTACTCCACTGATGGAATTGCTGAAGAAACGTTATAAAATTCAATGGACAGCGGACTTTCAACAGGCATTTGACTGCCTGAAAGCTGTGATCACCAATGTTCCTGTATTGGAGAATTGCAAGAGACTCTGTGGCCAGATTGAACTAAAGTATCTGATTCTAAAGAGAAATGCCAACGAGTAGAGGAATGGATGGATCGTGCAGAGACTTTGTTCAAAGAGACTGTCAATCGTGAAGGATTTCAGTTGGAGGAAGAAGAACAAAGAAAAATGGACTATATTCTTATACGTGTTTGCATGTGTTGTTTTTTTAAAAAAACAAAATGGTATATTTACTGTGTACATTTCTTAGTGGATGGTGAAAAATGAAACCATCTTAAAGTTGATGGTTTATTTTTTTTTCTTGGGGGGAGGTGTCATGTGAGAGAGCCTTTAAGACATGGATGTTTAAGCAATGTACCTTTAAGAAAACAGTGATGTCAGAGAGTGGGTGGGGCTGAGCTCAGGTCAGCCATTTGGCAGGTTTTTAGTTTCAGTTTTTGGAAAAGAGCTGGTTTGTGTCTGTTTGATTCCAGAGAGCTGCAGTTTAGTTTTGCAGTTATTAAAAACAGCTTGTGTGTGTCTCTGTTTGCAGTGAGCTGTGACGTCTGCCATAAAAGACCATCTCTGGATCATCTGGGTGATTTAAACTCATAATTGTAAAGCCTTTAACCTGATGTGATTTTATTTAAAGGTGTTAAGTCTCTTGGAAGTTTGAAGGAACATTTTAAAGAATTATTTACTGTTGCAATATTTTCTGAGTTATCTTTGAAGTAAGGGGTGTTAAGAGATCCAGTGTTTATTTAAGATGTTAAGTTGAGTTCATGGAATAAACAGTGTTTTGTGTTTAAAAACCCACGTGTCCATAATTTATAATCCCACACCTAGGGAAAAAGCCGTGTGCTAGGAAAAGCAACAAATCCATTAAATGGGGAGGTTGGTTGAACTCCATGATACATTTTGGGGTTCTGGAAACGCCTCGCCCATAAGACCCCACATCGAGCAGGAGTACGATGTGGCTCCTACTTGGAGGAATTGACTTTGGCCCTTTTTACCCATTTTTGGGAGATTTTTGTGTATAAAATGGAAAATAAGTGTTGGTGGAGGGTTTCTCCTACCAAAGTGGAATGTCACTGGGCTATCAAACCCGTCTAAAGTCAGTTAAAGCCCAGGCCCAAACGTTAACGTGTGGCAGGGCATCGGTGGAGAAAATAGGGGAGGGGCAAACATTGCCGTCAGCAGTCACACTCCGGTGGAAAAGTTAATGGACTTTATTATGGGAGAGTTTCAGCTGCAGAGAAAAGAAATGCAGGAAGATTGGTCAAGGGCAATTGAGGGAGTGATAGCCCATCTCTGCGCGTCCTTAGACCCTGTAGAGCAGGCATTGTCAAACCCGGGGGTGCGACCCACGGGTGGATCGTGGGCGGGTGTCGGGAAGGTCGCGGAGCCGTCCGTCGCGGCGCTCCCGATCACGCAAATCTGCGCTTAACAGCCACAGCAGCCGGCTGTTAATAACGTCAGCTGCAAGCGGCCTTCAAAATGACCGCGAACATGTTAAAAAAATGCGGCCGCACTGCACAGGCGTGCCAGATCATAGGCATGCATGCGCAAAACTATGCGCATGCACGCTGATAGTCGGGCACGCATGCGCAGTGTGGCCGCTTTTTTTTTTCAAACGGTCGCAGCTTTTTGTTTTACAAGTTCGGGGGGGGGGGGGGGCGGTTTATTCATTTTATTCATTTATTTTATTCATTTAGTTTTTTTTAACAAGTTCGGGGGGGGTTTATTTAATAAAAATTTACAAGAAAAAATATGCAGAACTTTGGACAGCTGGAGACTCCATACTTTCCGACACCGAAAGGCTTCACCTTCATCCAACAGGATCCATTGGAGGAGCGTGTACGAGGGCCAAAGGGACCCAAAACCATTTATCCATTTTTGTCAGCAGCAAAAAAGGTAAGTGAAAATGGTGGGTCGCACAGATCGGCCAGCGTGGGTCGCGAAGGTTGGCCGGGTTGGATCCCGAAGGTTGGCCGGTTGATAAAAATGGGTCCCAGGAAAAATCTTTGAAGAACACTGCTGTAAAGCAGCGTCTGGAATCTCAGGAGCAACAATGCAAGAAGTAGAGGGGTCAATGTTGGACCACAACGACCGGATCATATTGTTGGAGGCGGAGATAGTGATGTTAGGAGAGGACTGCAAAGTACTGAGGGTAAAGGTAGAAGACCAAGAAAATCGGTCTAGGAAACAAATCTTACGGATCGTTGGCCTGCCAGAGGGTATGGAGGGAACAAGTGCTACAGGCTACGTCTCCATACAAGTGCTACAAGCCAAGTCTCCATAATGTTTGCAAAGTTGATCGAAGAGGGAATATTTGACAAGGCAGTTGAGGTGGATCGTGCTCATCCGTTCATCGATCCTTAAGGCAGAGGTCCAGAGCTGGGGAACCCCTGCGGGCGGTGATGTTGCATATGTACACATTTTAAGAAAAGGAGAAGCTCCTGAGATGGGCTAAAGCAACTGGGAGGGGAACCAGATCAGGATATACCAAGACATTGGAGCTGAACTAGTCAAACGACAAGCAGGTTTCAGTAAGGCCAACGCGGCATTTTTTCACAGTAAGATCCAGTTCGGGGTGTTGTACCCAGCCAAACTTTGGGTAACCTTTCAAGGAAGTGAATGTTAGGCATGAGTCATGATCGTTGAAAGATGAGCGATGGGACTAGGGTGTGCAATCAGCTGAATGTAAAGCTGGTGATACGGTGGGCAGAAGTAATTTGAAGATGCATACACTGACCTTCACTCATGTGAGGTAATTTAACTTTTTCCATTATTGTAGATCCTCGGAGCCAGATTACAGGAATTCACCTCTCTGGCCACTTGCTCCCATTCCCTTCTTCCTAATGCAAGATATCCATTAAGAGTCTCTTGGTCCCTGTTGAAACATGACCAGTCTCTTCCTGTTGACCATCTGTACTACCTCAGAGGTGCATCAGAAAACTTCGGAGTCCTCTCTCTCTCCTGTTGCTCTAGTACTAGTCGTCTTCCTTCTACCAAAGACTTTATGATAAAACGTCACTGGTTTTGTGCACCCCCTCTTTAATAAGACTTTAAAAAGTACAGGCTAGCCACGCATGCTCCTGGACCTTCTGTTAAGCATGTAAACAGTCAACAGTGCATATTGTAATGCTGTCCTCAACTTGAACAGCATACGATAGTTGCTCATTGAGTCCCTGTTCCAACTATTGGGTCCAATCGAATTTTTTCTACTGTGACTTTGAGATACAGTTTTCCGATGCAAATTCCAACATAAGGTCATAGAGAAATTTACAGAACAGGAAGCGGCTATTGGGCCCATCAATTCCATGCTGGCTCCTCCTGGAGCAGTCCAGTCAATCCCACTCTGTTGCTCAAATGCTATAGCCCTGCAGGTTTATATCCTTCAAGTGCCAATCAAATTTCCTTTTGAAATCATTGTTTCCGCTTCCACCAACTCCATGGGCAGTGAGTTCAGCGACCACCTGCTGTGTAAAATAGCTCTTCCTCACATTCCCTCCGTGTCGCTTGCCCAAAATTATATAAATCTGTCCCCTAATCCTTACACCAACAGCAAATGGAAAGAGTTTTTCCATGACTACCTTATCTGAACTTGTCATGGCCTGTTCACCTCTATCAAATCTCCCCTCAATCTCCTTGGGTACAAAGAGAACAACCTGATCCTTTCCAACCTAACCTAGTAACTAAAACCCCTCCATCCCTGAAACCATTCTGGTAAATCTCCCTGCACCTTCTCAGGGACGTTCACATCTTTCCTAAAGTGTGGTGACTAGTTGTGGTTCAGCAGTTATAAATTCCACAGACAGTGATGAGGTGTCTGAATCGTATTATTATGTGATTATAAAACTTAATTGGGGTGTTATAAACAACAATTGCCAGATTTTTAAACAAGAGGAGACAAATTCACCCCTTCACTGTCTTATCCTTCTGGAGAGTTTACCAAACTGGGAACGAAAACATCCTGTAGCAACAGAACATCTTACCTCATCACTTTGTTATATAACTGTTTCCTAAACACAATTACTGTCAGTCATTGCGATCTGAAAGTTTAAACAACTGAATTTGTTTTTGTTTCTAGGAAATGGCAATCCGAGCTCTCAAGCAGACTGGCAGCAAAAGCATAGAAGCTGCTCTGGACTTCATAAGTAAGATGGGCTATCTGGACCCTAGGACTGAACAGATTGTCCGAGTGATTAAGCAAACATCACCAGGTAAACCCATACCATTATTTCAAATAAGTAAAGATAACACTGCTTCATAATTAAATTGTTTACATTGAGAGTGGTAGCATGATTTTCTTTTCCACTAGTTTTGGGTGAACCTGGATCAAATATTTGTGGAAATTCAGGAAACCATTATGCTGGAGACCCATTGATTGGTTCCACTATTGGCATTTTCCACCATAATTAATTGTTCTCCCAATTAAAGAGCTGGCGGCAGGTATTATAAACCACCACAGTAACTTTGATGCAAGGAACATCAGCGTGTTTCCGCCCCTAGTCACCCCAACACCTTCTCCTATAGCTCCTTTCCATTCAAGCGCAGGCGATGCAGCATCTACCTGGCTTTTTACCTCCTCCCTTCTCACTATCTAAGGCCCCAAACAGCAGTTTACTTGTACTTCTTCCAATTCAGGGTACTGTATTCACTCACGATGTGATCTCTACGTCGAGGAGACAAAACACAGACTGGGTAACCACTTTGTGGAATACCTCAGTACAGCACGCAAACATGAACCTGAACTTCCTGTCACTTGTCATTTCAATTCTCCACCTTGCTCCCACTCTGACCTTCCAGTCCTGGGTCTGCTACAATGTTTCATTGAGACTCAATGCAAGCTCAAGGAACAACACTGGATTGGCACTGTACCGCATTCTGGACGCTTTATAAAATTCAACAATTTTAGTTCATAACCTCTGCCTCCAGTTTGTTTTATTTTTTGTTTTGGTTGTTCTGTAAGGGCCACGAAGAATCCAGCACGAGTTTTAAGGAACAAAGTAACAACATTTATTTACTATAACATATATACATAACAGTAGCAGTAACTTCCCTTGCTACATACTCCTTCCTGCTGGTTCCTGAACTGGCCAGCTTTATTTATACTAGGAGTTTACTAGTGGTTTTCCCGCCCCCCTCATTGGGGAGGCTCATACTCCCACAGGATTGTGGGATAGTCATTTGTCCCCAGCCAATGGTAAGTAGGCAGGTTATAACATCCCTCCCCCCCCCCCAAAGTCCAAGGAATCCACCGAAGACCCTGGCAAAGGAGGGCGTCGGACTCGTTTGGCCGCAGGCCGGACACCATTTGCACGCGGCGCTGGATCAGGCGGCGTGTAACGAGATGGAGACCGGCGCTTCCGTGATGAACGGCGCGGTTGTACATCCACGGCCCGTGGACCCGAGGATTCCCCCTCTGATGCATCCTGTGTCTCCATCTCGGAGTCAGAGTCTGCTGCCTCCGTCATGTCAGCGTCTCTATCTCCATTCGGTCCCGTAACGACCTGCGCAGGCTTCGAGTGAGGCACCAGTGGACGATGTGAGGACTACCTTCCCTTGTCTCTGGTCTCTGTGGCTGTTGAAATGAGCTCCGGGGGCGGGGAATCTTTTGAGGGGATGGTCTTCTGGACCGAACGTGGTCTACATGTTTTCGCTGGAGACGACCCTGAGCTTGCACTTGGTAAGATATAGGACCCGATTGGTGAAAGATTACACCAGGAACCCATTGGGCACCACCAGCAAAATTCCGAACGAACACTGGGTCACCGGGCGCAAACTGCCGAATCGGCCGATGCCGAGAAAATCCCTGTCCCTGCCGTTCTTGTGTGCGGCGTACTTTTGCGCCAATGTCCGGGAAAACCATACTAAGGCGGGTGCGAAGTCTCCAGCCCATTAGGAGTTCTGCGGGAGCGACCCCAGTCACTGCATGTGTGGGTGGTCCTGTACGTAAACAAAAAGCGAGCCAGTCTCGTGTCCATTGATCCGGAAGACTGCTTCTTTAGGCCTCTTTTGAATGTCTGCACTGCGCGCTCTGCCAACCCATTTGAAGCCGGGTGGTAAGGGGCAGTGTGGATATGGCGGATGCCGTTCATCTTCGTGAACCTCGCAAACTCCTCACTCGTGAATGGAGTGCCGTTATCCGTGACCAGCACCTCGGGGAGGCCATGAGTACTAAACGATAAACGCATCTTTTCAATTGTTGTGCAGGACGTTGTCCCCTGCATCTTATGCACCTCTAGCCATTTAGACTGGGCGTCAATTAGTAGAAGGAACATGGATCCTTGAAAAGGGCCTGCGAAATCTGCATGCAAGCGTGCCCAAGGCCGCCCTGGCCATTCCCAGAGGTGTAGGGGCACGGCCGGCGGAAGCTTCTGATGCTCCTGGCAAATGGAGCAGTTTTGGGCCACCTTCTCAATGTCGGTGTCGAGGCCTGGCCACCAGACATAACTCCGGGCCAACATTTTCATTTTGGTCACGCCTGGATGCCCATTGTGCAAGTCTGATAGTATCAGCTCCTGGCCTTTTTCCGGGACAATCACACGCGTCCCCCACAAGAGGATGCCGTCTTCCACGCTGAATTCTGACAGCTTAGACGAAAATGCCAGCAACTCGCCTGGGAGCTGTCTATGCTGCCCACCATACAGGACTATGTGCCGAACCTTTGACAGGACTGGCTCCGTCTGGGTCCACTCACGGATCTGTGATGCCGTGACAGGCAAGGTGTCCATAAAATTTAGGGTTGCAACCACCTCACCGGTCGTGGGGGCCGACATGGGGCCGGTCGATAAAGGCAATCGGCTCAGTGCGTCGGCATTTGCTATCTGCGTACCTGGTTTGTGCTCCAGAGAATACTCGTATGCAGCAAGCAACAAAGCCCAGCGCTGGATCCGTGCAGAAGCAATGGGCGGTATTGGCTTATCCTCTCTGAAAAGTCCCAGCAGAGGCTTATGATCAACCACGATAGTGAAATGGCAGACTTACACGTACTGGTGGAAGCGTTTCACCGCAGAAACCACTGCCAGGTCCTCCTTCTCGATCTGCACGTACTTTTTCTCCGCTGCAGTCAATGTGCGGGAGGCGAAAGCTATCGGTCGTTCGGCCCCGTTCTCCATCTTGTGGGACAGGACGGCCCCAATACCATACGGGGATGCATCACATGTGACGAGCAAATGCTTTCCAGGATCATAGTGGGTTAGTAACCCAGACGACGACAATTGTTGCTTTACCCGCCGGAAAGCGGTTTCTTGCGGCTGACCCCAAACCCAGGTGTGATTTTTCTTTAGCAGAAGGTGCAAAGGGGCCAGCGTAGTTGCCAGATTGGGGAGGAACTTCCCGTAATAGTTTACGAGACCGAGAAAAGAACGAAGATGCAAAGTGTCAGTCGGGGCGGGGGCCTGTTGAATTGCACGCACCTTCTCTGCGACGGGGTGCAGACCTTCGCGGTCCACCCGATAACCTAGGTAGACTACTTCCTTTGCCTGAAATACGCACTTTGTGCGACGTAAACGGACTCCAGCCTCCGAAAGGCGTCTAAGGACAGCCTCCAGATTTTCCAAATGTTCCTGCTCCGACGTCCCTGTAATCAAAACGTCATCTAGGTAGACAGCCACACGTGGTAAATCTCTCAAAATGCCCTCCATAACACGTTGAAAAATTGCGCAGGCAGAGGATACTCCAAAGGGCAACTGTGTATATTCATACAGGCCCCGGTGTGTATTAATCGTTACATATGGTCGGGAGGCAGGGTCCAGCTCCAACTGCAGGTAGGCGTGACTCATATCTAATTTTGTGAACGAGAGTCCATCTGAGGCATTGGATATCGGTCGAGTCGGGAAACCGTATTCACTAAGTTTATAGTCGCCGTACAAGCGAACTGTGGCATCTGGCTTCATTACAGGTACAATTGGTGCCGCCCAGTCAGCAAAACGGACGGGCCTGATAATACCCAAACTCTCCAAACGAGTGAGCTCCCCTTCTACCTTCTCGAGCAAGGCGTAAGGCACTGGGTGCGCACGGAAATAGTGCGGCGTGGCGCCTGGTTCAACTTGGATACGGGCTGTGGCCCCTTTTATTTTCCCCAAACCAGGCTGGAATACATCTGGGTATCGTCCTAGCACCTCAGAAACTGTTTGGAGGATGTGCTGCCATTGCAACTGCAAATGGCGCAACCAGTCCTGACCCAACAGGCTGGGCCCGTGGCCGCGCACCACGATAAGTGGGAAACGCCCCTCCTGGTGTCCATAGACAACAGGGGTCATTGTAGTTCCTGCAATGTCCAGTGGTTCCCCCGTGTAGGTGGCCAACCTGGCCTGTGAGTCGGTTAATGTAAGGGTCTGTATACCCTGCTTGATGCAGTCGAATGTCCTCTGGGCGATCACGGAGACCGCTGCGCCAGTATCCAACTCCATCTCAAGCGGGTGGCCATTGACCTGTACTGTCACCTTAATGGGGGCCACACGGGGAGCTGCCACACAATGCAGCTGCAGGCAGTCGTTCATCTGTCTCCACGTCCTCAGGAGTAGTCGCCGCAGGTTCATCCACATGGAAGGTACGGCCTCTGGGCTGGTCCCAGTTACGGCCCCTGGGCTGGTCCCAGTTTCGGTCGGAACGACGGCGCCTCTGGCGCCCCCAGGACCGCCGTCCGCGACGGGGTCGGCGCCGACAAGTCTGACACGGACATGGCTCGTCATCCATTGGCTCTGGAGAAGGCTCCCTTCGGGGAGGAATGTCCGACGGCCACTGGCGTCGGTCCGGACGTTGCCTCGCCCAAGGTACCGCAGGAGTGCGGGGGGACGTTTTCGGACGGAAGGGGTTGCACCCCAAGGCATGCACTTCCATTCCCTGTAGCTCCTGTACTCCTCGCTCTGCGCTCTCCCGGGACAATACTATTTGAATGGCCTGTTGAAAAGTCAATGTTGGCTCCGCTAACAACTTTCTCTGGGTGGCCGCATTGTTAATACCACAAACCAAACGGTCGCGTAACATTTCTGACAAGGTCTCACCATAGTCACAGTACTCCGCAATCCTGCGTAGCCTGGATAGAAAATCGGCAAGGGATTCTCCAGGGGTCCTCTCGGCGGTATTAAACCGGTAACGCCGGACTATCGTGGACGGGGTTGGGTTAAAATGTTGCCCCACTATATTCACAAGTTCATCAAACGTTTTGGTGTCCGGCACAGCTGGGTACGTAAGGCTCCTAATCACCCCAAACGTATGCGGGCCGCAGGCGGTGAGCAATATGACCACCTGGCGCTCGTTTTCGGTGATATTGTTTGCCCGGAAATAGTAATGCATCCATTGTGTGTACTGGTTCCAGCTTTCCAGCGCAGCATCAAAAACATCCAAACGTCCGTACAGAGGCATGGTATAATAGAAAACAACTTCCAACCTGTTTTCAACAAAAATCCAGGGAGGTGGCTTCAGCAGTGTAGACAGCAATTCACTTTAACCTTCGTCGCCAGTTTTGTAAGGGCCATGAAGAATCCAGCACGAGTTTTAAGGAACAAAGGAATAACATTTATTTACTATAACATATATACATAACAGTAGCAGTAACTTCCCTTGCTACATACTCCTTCCTGCTGGTTCCTGAACTGGCCCGCTTTATTTATACTAGGAGTTTACTAGTGGTTTCTCCACCCCCCCTCATTGGGGAAGCTCATACTCCCACAGGATTGTGGGATAGTCATTAGTCCCCAGCCAATGGTAAGTAGGCAGGTTATAACAGGTTGGTTTTGTTTTCTATTGATCCTTTCTTTATTACTTTACTTGCATTTGGTTGCTCCTATCCAGCCATTCACACCTCATCTAGACACACTTTTGTTTTTTCCTTTAACTATTACCACACCTTTTGTTCTTGCACCATGAAACGTTTTGTTATTTAATCTCTCTTGCCTTCTACCCTATCACATGCCTTCCTTCCCATCCTCCCCTCTTACACTTGCTGAAAACCTATTACATTTCTAACTTTCTGCAGTTCTGATGTAAGGGTCACAGACTGTTTTTCTCTCCGTGGATGCTGCTTGACATGTTGAGTATTGTCAGCCTTTTATGTTTTCATTTCAGGATGAAAATATTTTCTCCTCGACTCTTCTCAACCTTGTGCACAACACTGCAAATATATTCCCTCTGCTTATTGATCTCTCTGCTGTGGGAACGTGTTCCATCCTACTTCCACTCTAGGCCCCTCATAATTTTATAAACCTCATTCAATTTATTTTAGCCGGGCGGCACATGGAGCAGTGGTTAGCACTGTTGCTTTTGGCACTGACGACCCGGGTTCGATCCCGGCCCCGGGCCACTGTCTGTGTGGAGTTTGCACATTCTCCGTGTCTGCGTGAGTTTCATCCACACAACTCAAAGATGAGCAGGTTAGATGGATTGGCCATGCTAAATTGCCCCTACATTGGAAAAAAATAATTGGGTACTCTAAATTTATTTTTAAAAAAATATTTTAGTCTATACAATTTTTCCTCAGTACTAAAATTTCGAGGACTTGAATTCCTATTTGGATTTGTTTATTGTTACGTGTATCACGGTACAGTAAAAAGTTTTTTTCTGTGAGTAGCTCAAACAGATCATTTAGTACATGAAAATAAAATAAAAAGAAAATACATAATAGGGCAACACAAGGTACACAATGTAAATATATAGACACCTGCATCGGGTGAAGCATACAGGAGTGTAGTAGTAATCAGGTCAGTCCATAAGGGTCATTTAGGAGTCTGGAAACAGCGGGGAAGAAGCTGTTTTTGAATCTGTTTGTGCGTGTTCTCAGACTTTTGTATCTCCTGCCTGATGGAAGAAGTTGGAAGAGTGAGTAAGCCGGGTGAGAGGGGTCTTTGATTATGCTGCCGCTTTCCCAAGGCAGCGGGAGGTATAGATCTCTGTCTTAAAGACACTCAGTGACTCAAACCTGCAACATCTCTCCAGCCACACATTAATCTGCACTATCCACTTAATTCTGTATTTACTAGCACGAGGAGTTGAAAGTAATCCACCACTACCTTTGAGGTCCAACTTTTGTTTTGAGCTCCCGACAATCTGCCAGCAGGACCTCACCCTTTTTACCTATATCAATGGTAACAATGTGGGCTGTTCACCCTGTGGACTCATCCCGAGCTGTGTTCCTCAGAGAAACCATTGCCCTCACCAGTATTTGGGGCTGAATACCAGTTAGAAAGTGAGATACACTCAGGGGACGTCTGCACTACTTTCCAGTTCCTCCTTGTAAGTTTGCAGACGACACAAAGGTTGGTGGAATAGGACTGTCAGAGGGTAAAGCAGGATTTAGATTGTTTGGAGACTTGGACGGAGAGATGGCAGATGGAGTTTAATCCGGACAAATGTGAGGTAATGCATTTTGGAAGGTCGAATGCAGGTAGGGAATATACAGTGAATGGTAGAACCCTCAAGAGTATTGACAGTCAGGGAGATCTAGGTGTACAGGTCAACAAGTCACTGAAAGGGGCAACACAGGTGGAGAAGGTAGTCAAGAAGGCATACGACATGCTTGCCTTCATTGGCCGGGGCATTGAGTGTACAAATTGGCAAGTCATGTTGCAGCTGTATAGAACCTTAGTTAGGCCACACTTGGAGTATAGTGTTCAATTCTGGTCGTCACACTACCAGAAGGATGTGGAGGCTTTAGAGAGGGTGCAGAAGAGATTTACCAGGATGCTGCCTGGTATGGAGGGCATTAGCTATGAGGAGAGGTTGAATAAACTCGGTTTGTTCTCACTGGAACGATGGAGGTTGAGGGGCGACCTGATAAATGTCTACAAAATTATGAGGATAGACAGAGTGGATAGTCAGAGACTTTTTCCCAGGGTAGAGGGGTCAATTACTAGGGGTCTTAGGTTCATGGTGCGAGGGGCAAGGTTTAGAGGAGCTGTACGAGGCAAGTTTTTTACACAGAGAGTAGGGGGTGCCTGGAACTCGCTGCCGGAGGAGGTGGTGGAAGCAGGGACGATAGTGATGTTTAAGGGGCATCTTGACAAATACATGAATAGGATGGGAATAGAGGGATACGGACCCCAGAAGTGTATAAGATTTTAGTTTAGACGGGCAGCATGGTCGGCGCAGGCTTGGAGGGCCGAAGGGCCTGTTCCTGTGCTGTACCTTTCTTTGTGCTTTGTTTGTCGGCTTGGTGGTCGCCCATTCATTCTGCGAATGCACACTCTTAAACTGTAGGATGACCGCCTCCTGAAATGTGTTACCCATGTAGTTCTCAGCCTCACAGTGCATTGCCGTAACTCCAGCTGCTGTATAAGCTTGGAAACCCAGAGTTCAAGTTCCTCCATTTGAAGATATCTCCTGCACGTGTGGTTGTCCAGGTTGCGAAAAGGGTCCAAAGTTGCACAGGATGTGCATTCAACGGGGCTGAAGTGTCCTGCTATGCCTCTATTTATTAGACAATGTTTGAACTGACCGAAAATAAACCTAAGACTTAATCCTGACATGCATAACAAAACACTCAGCAATCCACCCTTTACCTTGAGTTCAAACCATATTCACTGATGCTCACATTCTCGTACCACCATTCTTGAACTAATTGATCAGATGCTAAAATAATAATCTCACAAAAAATTATTGATGGATACTTGACCTTTAACTTGCCTTAAAGCCCTCAACTTCTGACTTCCGATGGCGGCTATGTGGTGAGCAGTCATACACCCGGTAGTTCTCGCCAGGAAACTTGGTTTTTGGCCCTTTTGCCCAGTTTGAGGGGGGGGGGAATTTAAATAGACCAATGAGATACGATCACCACATGAAAGTAATGCCCAACGTATTGTCATGGGCGAGTCCCTTTAAGAAATGTTTGTGTCATATCACATGGCTTCAGTGATGTCATTGTGTGGGTGGAGCTGGGCTATGGCTCTGAGTTTTTACTTTCGTTTTGAGTTTGGAGCTGGTTTGTGGCTCTGGGTTTTACTTACGTTTTGAGTTTTGGACTGGTTTTGAGCTGCACAGATTGAAAGAAGTGTTTCTCTATCTTCATTTAAAAAACTGTTGACTTAAAAGAGATAATTGTTTTCTGGAAGGAAAACCTGCTGTTTTAAACAAAGAACAAAAGAAAATTACAGCACAGGAACAGGCCCCTCGGCCCTCCCAGCCTGCGCCGATCTAGATCCTTTATCTAAACCTGTCGCCTATTTTCCAAGGATCTACTTCCCTCTGTTCCCCGCCCGTTCATATATCTGTCTAGATGCATCTTGAATGATGCTATCCTGCCCGCCTCTACCACCTCCACTGGCAAAGCGTTCCAGGCACCCACCACCCTCTGCGTAAAAAACTTTCCACACACATCTCCCTTAAACTTTCCCCTCTCACCTTGAAATCGTGACCCATTGTAATTGACACCCCCACTCTTGGAAAGAGCTTGTTGCTATCCACCCTGTCCATACCTCTCATAATTTTGTAGACCTCAATCAGGTCCCCCCTCAACCTCCATCTTTCCAACGAAAACAATCCGAACCTACTCAACCTTTCTCCATAGCTAGCACCCTCCATACCAGGCAACATCCTGGTGAACCTCCTCTGCACCCTCTCTAAAACATCCACATCCTTCTGGTAATGTGGCGACCAGAACTGCACGCAGTATTCCAAATGTGGCCTCACCAAAGTCCTATACAACTGTAACATGACCTGCCGACTCTTGTACTCAATACCCCGTCCGATGAAGGCAAGCATGCTGTATGCCTTCTTGACCACTCTATCGGCCTGCGTTGCCACCTTCAGGGTACAATGGACCTGAACTCCCAGATCTCTCTGTACATCAATTTTCCCCAGGACTCTTCCATTGACTGTATAGTCCGTTCTTGAATTAGATCTTCCAAAATGCATCACCTCGCATTTGCCTGGATTGAACTCCATCTGCCATTTCTCTGCCCAACTCTCCAATCTATCTATATTTTGCTGTATTCTCTTGACAGTCCTCCTCGTTATCTGCAACTCCACCAATCTTAGTGTCATCTGCAAACTTGCTAATCAGACCACCTATACCTTCGTCCAGATCATTTATGTATATCACAAACAACAGTGGCCCGAGCACGGATCCCTGTGGAACACCACGAGTCACCTTTCTCCATTTTGAGACACTCCCTTCCACCACTATTCTCTCTCTCCTGTTGCCCAGCCAGTTCTTTATCCATCTAGCTAGTACACCCTGAACCCCATGCAACTTCACTTTTTCCATCAACCTGCCATGGGAAACTTTATCTAACTCCTTACTGAAGTCCATATATATGACACCTACAGCCCTTCCCTCATCAATTAACGTCGTCACTTCCTCAAAGAAATCTATTAGGTTTGTCAGACATCACCTTCCCTGCACAAAACCATGCTGCCTATCACTGATAAGTCTATTTTCTTCCAAATGTGAATAGATCCTATCCCTCAGTATCTTCTCCAACAGTTTGCCTACCACTGACGTCAAGCTCACAGGTCTATAATTCCCTGGATGATCCCTGCTACCCTTCTTAAACAAAGGGACAACATTAGCAATTCTCCAGTCCTCCGGGACCTCACCCATGCTCAAGGATGCTGCAAAGATAGCTGTTAAGGCCCCAGCTATTTTGTCCCTCGCTTCCCTCAGTAACCTGGGATAGATCCCATCCCGACCTGGGGACTTGTCCACCTTAATGCCTTTTAGAATACCCAAAACTTCCCCCTTCCTTATGCCGACTTGACCTAGAGTATTTAAACATCCATCCCTAGCCTCAACATCCATCATGTCCCTCTCCTTGGTGAATACCGATGCAAAGTACTCATTAAGAATCTCACCCATTTCCTCTGACTCCACGCATAAATTCCCTCTTTTGTCTTTGAGTGGGCCAATCCTTTCTCTAGTTCCCCTCTTGCTCCTTATATACGAATAAAAGGCTTTGGGATTTTCCTTAACCCTGTTAGCCAAAGATATTTCATGACCCCTTTTAGCCCTCTTTATTGCGCGTTTGAGATTTGTCCTACTTTCCCGATATTCCTCCAAAGCTTCATCAGTTTTAAGTCGCCTAGATCTTATGTATGCTTCCTTTTTCATCTTAGCTAGTCTCACAATTCCACCTGTCATCCATGGTTCCCTAATCTTGCCATTTCTATCCCTCATTTTCACAGGGACATGTCTGCCCTGCACTCTAATCAACCTTTCCTTAAAAAACTCCCACATTTCAAATGTGGATTTAGCCTTAAACAGCTGCTCCCAATCCACATTCCCTAGCTTCTGCCGAATTTTGTTATACTTGGCCTTTCCCCAATTTAGCACTCTTCCTTTAGGGCCACTCTCGTCTTTGTCCATGAGTATTCTAAAACTTACAGAATTGTGATCGCTGTTCCCAAAGTAATCACCGACTGAAACTTCAACCATCTGGCCGGGATCATTCCCCAATACCAGGTCCAGTATGGCCCCTTCCTGAGTTGGATTATTTACATACTGCTCTAAAAAAACTCTCCTGGATGCTCCTTACAAATTCTGCTCCATCTACGCCTCCAACACTACATGAGTCCCATTCAATGTTGGGGAAGTTAAAATCTCCCATCACGACCACCCTATTGCTCATACATTTTTCTATAATCTGTCTACATATTTGTACCTCTACTTCACGCTCACGTTTGGGAGGCCTGTAGTAAAGTCCCAACAATGTTACTGCACCCTTCCTATTTCTTAGCTCTACCCATAGTGCCTCAGTGCTCGAATCCTCTATCGTGCCCTCCTTAATCACAGTTGTGATATCATCTCTGACCAGTAATACAACTCCTCCGCCCCTTTTACCTCCCTCTCTAACCCTCCTGAAGCATCTATACCCTGGGATATTTAGTTGCCAGTCTTGCCCTTCCCGCAACCAAGCCTCAGTAATACCAATAACATCATATTCCCAGGTACGAATCGAAGCCCTAAGTTCATCTGCCTTACCTGCTACACTTCTCGCATTAAAACAAATGCACCTCAGACCACCTGTCCCTTTGCGTTGATCATCTCTTCCCTGTCTACTCTTCCCCTTAGTCACATTGAGTTTATTATCTAGTACCTTACTGGCTTTCGTTGCTGCCTCTTTACTGACCTTTAACTTCCTAATCTGGTTCCCATCCCCCTGCCACATTAGTTTAAAACCTCCCCAACAGTGTTAGCAAAAGCACCCCCTCGGACATTGGTTCCAATCCTGCCCAGGTTTAGACTATCCGATTTGTAATGGTCCCACCACCCCCAGAACCGGTTCCAATGTCCCAAATACCTGAACCCCCTCCCTCCTGCACCATCTCTCAAGCCACGTATTCATTCTGACTATTCTTGAATTTCTACTCTGACTGTCTCGTGTCACTGGTAGCAATCCTGCGATTACTACCTTTGAGGTCCTACTCATCTCCTGGCTCCCTAAATTCTAATTGTAGGACCGTATCCAGTTTTTTACCTATATCGTTGGTGCCTGTATGCACCACAACTACTGGCTGTTCACCCTACCCCTCCAGTATGTCCTGCAGCCAAGCTGAGACATCCCTGACCCGTGCACCCGGGAGGCAACATACCATTCGGGACTCTCATTTTTGACCACAGAAACGCCTGTCTACTCTCCTTACGATTGAATCCCCTATGATTAAAGCCCTGTCAGTCTTTTTCCCGCCATTCTGTGCAGCAGAGCCAGCCACGGTGCCATGAGCCTGGCCACTACTGCCTTCCCCTGGTGAGTCAACTCCCCCAACAGTATCCAAAATGGTATACCTGTTTTGGAGGGAGATGAACGCAGGGGACACCTGCACTGCCTTCCTGCTCTTTCTCTGCCTTTTGGTCACCCATTCCCTGTCTCCCTCACCAATCCTAATCTGCGGTGTGACCAACTCACTGAACGTGCTATCCACGACCTCCTCAGCATCGCGGATGCTCCAAAGTGAGTCCATCCGCAGCTCCAGAGCCGTCATGCGGTCTAACAGGAGCTGCAGCTGGACACACTTCCCGCACATGAAGGAGTCAGGGGCTTCGGCCGTGTCCCTGAACTCCCACATTGAGCACGAGGAGCATAACATGGGTCTGGGATTTCCTGCCATTTTTACACTTTTCGTAAAAAGGCATATTGAATTGGAACAGTTAAAGGAGGAATTTATTAAGGGTTATTCATAGATTACTGTCGCTATGTTGGGTCTTTATATTTGTAGTTGATAAAATTTTTACTGTGTGTGTTTATAAAAATGTTAACTAAATTTGTAGAATAAAGCTTTTATTTTGATTAAAAGTGCCTAAGACCTCTGTTTAATGACACCTGAAAGCAGGCTCTTCTGCTCATCCTAGCCAAATCAATAAACAGTTATAGGTCAGGTGAACTCCATAATATACTTTGGTGTTTTCTAAACGCTGGTCCATAACAAATTGGGGCTCGTCTGGGATAAAAGTCTATCTTTCGTGATTGGGTTGGCTTAGTGAACTTAATGACAGGAGGGGTGAGCATATTTGTGTTTGCTTTTCAGGTGTTGTATTCACGTTTAAATAGAGAATTTGTTGTGGACAATGGCTCTTTTAGAGGCTGAGAAGTTTTTGGGGGTGAAGAAGGTCACATGCAGTACCTTGTAAACAGAGACTTAAAAAAAGGCTTTCAGATTTGGCAAAATCATTGCAGTTAACATTGCTTGATAAAATACGAAAAGAAGAGGTAATTGTGGCGGTAGCTGAGCATTTAAAATTGACTGAGACACAATTAGAATCATTGAAAATGGCAAGAATTCAATTACAGATCAAGCAATGTCAACATGAAAAAGAATTAAAGCAGCTTGAATACGAAATGAGGAAAAAGAAAGAGAAAAGGAGAGAGAAGAAGGGGAAAAAGAACAAATAGCCCTAGCAGAACAAAAAGGGAGAGAAAGGGAGGTACAGATCACGAAAAAAGAAAAAGAGAGACACTTTGAACTTCAGAAACTGGCCATGTAACATGAAAGTCAGTTAAAATTGGCAGAGGTAAAGAGAAACGTACAGTCTGAGGATAGTGATGAGGATAGTGAGCAAGAGCGTCATAGTCGAAGGTTTGGTGGGGATCTATTTAAATATGTCCAAGCGTTACCAATGTTTGATAAGGATGTAGAAGCCTTTTTCATTTCATTTGAGAATGTAGCTAAACAAGTGAAATGGCCACAGGACATGTGGGGCAGCACGGTAGCATTGTGGATAGCACAATTGCTTCACAGCTCCAGGGTCCCAGGTTCGATTCCCGGCTTGGGTCACTGTCTGTGTGGAGCCTGCACATCCTCCCCGTGTCTGCGTGGGTTTCCTCCGGTTGCACCGGTTTCCTCCCTCAGTCCAAAGATGTGCAGGTTAGGTGGAGTGGCCATGATAAATTGCCCTTAGTGTCTAAAATTGCCCTTAGTGTTGGGTGGAGATGTTGACCTTGGGTAGGGTGCTCTTTCCAAGAGCCGGTGCAGACTCAATGAGCCGAATGGCCTCCTTCTGCACTGGAATTTCAATGATAATCAATGTGAGTATTACTGATTCAAACAAAGTTGGTAGGTAGAGCTATTGAAGTGTTTGCATCACTATCAGAGGAGGTACCTGGGATGCATGAGGGGATTAAAAAAATCCATCTTGGGTGCATATGAACTAGTGCCTGAAGCCTACAGACAAAGGTTTAGAAGTTTAAGGAAAGAACCTGGTCAAACATACATAGAGTTTGAAAGGATCAAAGAATAATCTTGATAGGTGGATAAGGGCTTTGAAAATAGACCAAACATTATGAAGCTCTTAGAGAAATGATAATTCTGGAGGAGTTTAAAAATTGAATTCCTGATGTAGTGAGAACTCACGTGGAAGAGCAGAGATTTAAAACTGCGAGATTAAGCTTCCGGTGACGGCGGGCGGGAGGCAGCCGCGCGTTGGAGGGCTCCCGTTCAGGAACGGCATTGTCGGGGGTTAACGCCCGGTCCTAGGGCCAGCGAAGGCAGTAAAAGTTGGGAGACAGCACAGAGGAGGGGAATGTCGAAGACCAGCAAAATAACGGCCATGAAAAAAGCGGCTGAAAGTCTGTCGGTGAGTGGAAAGGTCACCGCGGGGTCAGTAAAGAAAATGGAGGCTGGAGCACCAGGGGAGGCCGCAGTGCTTACGGCTGAAGGAATAACTAAGGTGATGGCTGCGGAATTCGAAAGGCAGTTTGCGAAATGCATGGAGACGGTGAGGAAGGAGATGAGGGAGGTTTTGAGTGCGCTGGTGGAGGAGGCGATTTCCCCGGTGATGACGGCGGTGGCGAGCGCAGTGGCGGAGGTGCGAGAGCAAGGGGAGGCTGACGGAAGTGGAGGAGACGTTATTGCAGCACGGTGACCAACTTGCCTCGATGGGGAAGGAGATGCGGAAGGTGATGGACATTAACAAGGATCTGCGAGGAAAAATGGAAGACCTGGAAAACAGATCCAGGCGACAGAATTTGAGGATTGTGGGGCTGCCCGAAGGAGTTGAAGGACCAAAGCCGACTGAGTATTTTGCCGCGATGCTGGTGAAACTATTGGGGGAGGGGGAGGATCCCTCCCGATATGAACTGGATCGGGCTCATCGGTCGTGGAGGCCTGTACCAAAGACGAGTGGGCCGCCAAGGGCAGTGACTCTGTGCTTCCGTAGGTACAGTGTGAAGGAGAAGGTCCTGAGCTTGGCCAAACAGAAGCGGGTGGTGCAGTGGGCTGGAGCTGGTATACGTGTATACCAGGACTTTACGGTAGAGCTGGCGAGGAGGCGGGCTGCCTTCAACCGGGTGAACCGGGTACATTAGCAAGGTGCAGTGCGGCATTGTATATCCAGTGATGCTGAGGGTGACTAATAAGCTCAGGGACTTTTATTTTGGAACGGCTGGAGCAGCGGAGGAGTTTGCAAAGGCAGAAGGACTGTGGCAGAACTGACAAATTGAGAAATGGCCATGTGCCGATGTAACCTCATGACTGTATTTTCTTCTTTTTTGTTTCACTGCGTGCGGGTGTAGGGGCTAAAGGAGCCAATGATGTATATATTTGGACAAGGGAAGGGATGGGACTTTCACTCGAAATGAGGGCTCTTTGTGGTGTAGGTGGATATGCGGGGTGTGTGTGCTAAAAGGGGATCTCTGGACTTTCCTAGGGCCGGGAAAGGGACCCGGGCGGGGGCCTCCACGCTGGCCGGTTTAAGCCGGCCAGTGAATGGGAGTGAGGTGGGGGGAGGGGCTGCGGCCATCGGAGCCTGGCAGAACAGGGTCCGAGTGGTCTAGCCGGGGTGGAAAGTTGGGGGGAAGGAAAAGAGGTTGGGAGGAGGAGTTTTACAAGAGGCAGTGGACGGGCGGAGCTGGAGACTTTGAGGGGGGGGGGGTAACAACTCTTGGGTATCATGTACGGTGTTCTTTCAGAGGCTGGATGGCGTTGAGTGTAGGGGGGAGGGGGAGTGGACTCTATAGGTCAATGGTGACCATGGGCGGTCCCGGACTCCTTTTTCTTTTTCTCCTTTGTTTTCTGTTTCCACCGTGGGAGGGTTTGGTTTATTGGATGCATATATTGACAGGTGGCCCATTGTTTGGGGTGGTGGGAGGATGGGATCATTGGTATTGTTCAGGGGATTGATTTTGTATTTGTTACCATTTACTGTTTGTGGGTAGGGTGTAAATCTTTGAACGAAAATGTGAAAATGTAGAATAATTTTTTTTTTAAAAACTGCGAGATTAGCAGCAGAAATGGCAGATGATTATGAATTAGTTCATAAATCAAAGTTTGGTCTCCGACATCAGTTTCAGCTGATGAGGGATAGAAACTGGGGAAAAGATAAATACTCAAGTGGTAAAGGGAAAGGGGATTTAATGGGAGATAATAAGGATAGTCTACCTCAGATTAAAAAAGCAATCCAGGAGAGTGGAAGAGAAATGAAAACTTTCAGATGTTTTTACTGTAATAAACTAGGCCATGTAAAGTCACAGTGTTGGGGGTTGAAGAAAAGCACTGTGAAGGCTGATGTGGTAAACCAGGATAAGCCAGTGGGGTTTGTTAAAGTGGCAAAGGAAAGCCCAATTGAAGCGAAGGATGTGCAAAAGAATGTACAGCCTGATCAAGCGGTGATTGATAGGAAGGTGCCAGATCTCTTTAAAAAATTTACTTGTGTCGGTAAAGGTTACTCATGTGCACCAGAAGGAGTAGGTAAGGAAGTCAGAATTTTAAGAGATACGGGAGCTAGTCAATCTTTGATGGTAAGAGATGAGGAGTTATGTAGTTTGGAGGGATATTGCCAGAAAAGGTGGGAATATGTGGAATTCAGGGTGAGAAGAGTAGCGTTCCTTAATATAAGTTTGCCTATCACTGCAACGGGTCCACAGCAGAAGCTATCTCCCTGGCTCTACAATCAACACTCGAACACCTCGACGACAAGGCCACCTATGTCAGACTGCTGTTCATCGACTAAAGCTCCGCCTTCAACACCACTATCCCGACAAGCCTAATAACCAAACTCTGCAATCTTGGACTTGACCCCTCCCTGTGCAGCTGGATCCTCGACTTCCTCACCAACAGACCGCAATCTGTCAGGATAGGCAACAGCACCTCCTCCACAATAGTCCTCAACACCGGAGCCCCGCAAGGATGTGTGCTCAGTCCTCTACTGTACTCCCTATCCACAAATGACTGTGTGGCAAGATTTAACTCCAACTCAATCTATAAGTTTGCGGATGATACAACTGTGGTGGGCGGTATCTCAAACAACGACAAATCAGACTACAGGAGGGAGATAAATCACTTGGTTCCATGGTGTACCGAAAACAACCTCTCTCTAAATGTTGGAAAGACCAAGGAACTGATCATCGACTTCAGGAAGCGCAGCATGACACACTCCCGCCTGCATCAATGGCTCCGAATTGGGGATGGTCGATAGCTTTATGTTCCTGGGGGTCACCATCACCAACAGTCTGTCCTGGCCTACTCACATTGATGCAACAGTCAAGAAAGCACAACAACGTCTCAACTTCCTACGGAAGCTAAAGAAATTTGGCATGTCTGCACCGACTCTCACAAATTGTTGCAGATGTGCGATAGGGAGCGTCCTATCCGGCTGCATCACAGCCTGGTATGGCAACTGATTGGTCCAAGATCGCAAGAAACTGCAGAGTGTGTTGAACTCAGCCCAACGCATCACACAAGCTTTCCACCCCCACATTGATTCTGTATACACCTCCCGCTGCCTCAGGAAGGCAGACAGCATTATCAGAGATCCCTCCCACCCAGGCATTGCCTTCTTCCAGACCCTTCCAACAGGCAGAAGGTACAGAAGTCTGAAGACCCGCACATCCAGACATAGGAACAGCTTCTTCCGCACAGCTACAAGACTCCTCAACGACTCCTCCTCGGGCTGATCTGTTCCCTGTAAGAACACTATTCATGACGCCCTATGCTGCTCTTGCTCATGTATTTGCTTTGTTTGGCCCCTTGTTCCGCACTGTGACCAATTTGTCGGTGTACCATTTGTCAATGTTCTCTGTTGATTATTCTTTTGTCTACTATGTATGTACTGTATACGTTCCCTCGGTAGCAGAAAAATACTTTTCACTGTACTTCGGTACTTTTCACTGTACTTCGGTACATGTGACAATAAATCAAATCAAATCAAGGTGAGGCTGGAATGTCCAGAGAAGAGTGGTGAAGTGGTAGTAGCAGTAATCGAGAAACTTTCTTGTCCAGGAATACAGTTTATTTTGGGTAATGATGTAGCTGGATCGCAGGCGGGAGTGATGCCTACTGTGGTTGATAACTCAGTGGAAAAATCAAACAACTGAATTGTTGAAGGATGAATATTCTGGGATTTTTCCTGATTGTGTAATAACAAGGTCGCAAAGTCACAGGTTAAGACACGAGGAGAAATCAAAGAGTAAAGATAAATTTGAGGTTGAGTTATCAGAAATGATATTTGATTAGATGGTTGGAAAAGAACAAGAACAGGTGGAGGATGAGGCGGGAAACAGAGGAAAAATGAACTGACCTGAAAGAGTTATTAATATCACATGGGCAAGTTTATGGAAATAAGTTGGGAAGTACTAAAATGGTTATACATGATGTAGATGTGGGAAATGCTGTTCCAATTAAACAACATCCAGATACACTTAACCCTCTAAAATTGGCACAGGCTCAAAAAGAACTTGAAAGTATGCTTAAAAATGGCATAATTGAAGTGATGTTGCAGCCAATGGAGTTCATCCATAGTGATGGTACCGAAACCGAATGGTACCCAACGATTGTGTGTGGACTATAGAAAGGTTAATGCAGTTACAAGAACAGACTCTTATCCAATCCCACGGTTGGAGGATTGCATTGAGAATATGGGACAATCAGCTTTTATCTCCAAACTGGATTTACTTAAAGGTTACTGGCAGGTACCTTAATCTGAAAGGGCGAAGGAGATTTCAGCTTTTGTGACTCCAAATGGTATCTACCAATTCAAAGTTATGCCATTTAGCATGAAAAACGCTCCAGCCATATTGCAACTGTTAACTAACAAAGTTATTTCAGAATTACCCAATTGTGCGGTATACATCGACGATCTGGTGATTTTTAGTCAGACATGGAAAGAACATTTGAAGCATCTGATGGAGTTATTCAATCGACTTCAGGAGACGGGTTTGGTGGTAAAGCTAGCCAAAAGTAAGTTTGGAAAAGCCCAAGTCACGTTTCTTGGTCATACAATTGGACATGGACAAATGGTCCCATATGTGAAAACAAAAGTTATTGGGGAGTTTCCAATACCCTCGACACAAAGGAAAATAATGCGATTTCTTGGCACGAGTGGTTTTTACCGTAAATTTGTGCTGACTTTTAGCAGCATGGTTGCTCCACTGACGGACTTGCTGAAGAAGCGTAACAAATATCAGTGGACAGCAGTGTATCAGCAGGCATTTGAAGGCCTGAAGGCTGTGTCAACCACTGCTCCTGTGTTGGAGAATTACAAGAGGCTTAGTGATCGGATTGAACAAAAGTACCTGACCTTAAAGAAAGATGCCGTGGCATAGAGAAATGGATGGATTGTGCAGGGACCTTTTTGTCCAAAGTGACTGTCAATCAAGAAGGATATACTTTGCTTCAGTATTCACCAAAGAGAAGGAATTGGTGGATGTTGAGTTGGGAGAAGGGTGTGTAGATAGCCTGGGTCACATTGAGATCCAAAAAGACGAGGTGTTGGGCATCTTAGAACATAGAACATAGAACAATACAGCGCAGTACAGGCCCTTCGGCCCACGATGTTGCACCGAAACAAAAGCCATCTAACCTACACTATGCCATTATCATCCATATGTTTATCCAATAAACTTTTAAATGCCCTCAATGTTGGCGAGTTCACTACTGTAGCAGGTAGGGCATTCCACGGCCTCACTACTCTTTGCGTAAAGAACCTACCTCTGACTTCTGTCCTATATCTATTACCCCTCAGTTTAAAGCTATGTCCCCTCGTACCAGCCGTTTCCATCCGCGGGAGAAGGCTCTCACTGTCCACCCTATCTAACCCCCTGATCATTTTGTATGCCTCTATTAAGTCTCCTCTTAACCTTCTTCTCTCCAACGAAAACAACCTCCAGTCCATCAGCCTTTCCTCATAAGATTTTCCCTCCATACCAGGCAACATCCTGGTAAATCTCCTCTGCACCCGCTCCAAAGCCTCCATGTCCTTCCTATAATGCGGTGACCAGAACTGTACGCAATACTCCAAATGCGGCCGAACCAGAGTTCTGTACAGCTGCAACATGACCTCCCGACTCCGGAACTCAATCCCTCTACCAATAAAGGCCAACACTCCATAGGCCTTTTTCACAACCCTATCAACCTGGGTGGCAACTTTCAGGGATCTATGTACATGGACACCTAGATCCCTCTGCTCATCCACACTTTCAAGAACTTTACCATTAGCCAAATATTCCGCATTCCTGTTATTCCTTCCAAAGTGAATCACCTCACACTTCTCTACATTAAACTCCATTTGCCACCTCTCAGCCCAGCTCTGCAGCTTATCTATATCCCTCTGTAACCTGCTACATCCTTCCACACTATCGACAACACCACCGACTTTAGTATCGTCTGCAAATTTACTCACCCACCCTTCTGCGCCTTCCTCTAGGTCATTGATAAAAATGACAAACAGCAACGGCCCCAGAACAGATCCTTGTGGTACTCCACTTGTGACTGTACTCCATTCTGAACATTTCCCATCAACCACCACCCTCTGTCTTCTTTCAGCGAGCCAATTTCTGATCCACATCTCTAAATCACCCTCAATCCCCAGCCTCCGTATTTTCTGCAATAGCCTACCGTGGGGAACCTTATCAAACGCTTTGCTGAAATCCATATACACCACATCAACTGCTCTACCCTCATCTACCTGTTCAGTCACCTTCTCAAAGACCCAGGAAAATCTTGAAAAATATTAAGGTAGATAAGTCCCCAGGGCCTGATGGGATCTACCCCAGAATACTGAAGGAGGCTAGAGAGGAAATTGCTGAGGCCTTGACAGAAATCTTTGGATTCTCACTGTCTTCAGGTGATGTCCCGGAGGACTGGAGAATAGCCAATGTTGTTCCTTTGTTTAAGAAGGGCAGCAAGGATAATCCAGAGAACTACAGGCCGGTGAGCCTTACATGAGTGGTAGGGAAATTACTGGAGAGAATTCTTCGAGACAGGATCTACTCCCATTTGGAAGCAAATGGACGTATTAGTGAGAGGCAGCATGGTTTTGTGAAGGGGAGGTCGTGTCTCATTAACTTGATAGAGTTTTTCGAAGAGGTCACAAAGATGATTGATGCAGGTAGGGCAGTGGATGTTGTCTATATGGACTTCAGTAAGGCCCTTGACAAGGTCCCTCATGGTAGACTGGTGCAAAAGGTGAAGTCACATGGGATCAGGGGTGAGCTGGCAAGGTGGATACAGAACTGGCTAGGTCATAAAAGGCAGAGAGTAGCAATGGAAGGGTGCTTTTCTGATTGGAGGGCTGTGACTAGTGGTGTTCGCAGGGATTAGTGCTGGGACCTTTGCTGTTCGTAGTATATATAAATGATTTGGAGGAAAATGTAACTGATCTGATTAGTAAGTTTGCAAATGACACAAAGGTTGGTGGAATTGCGGATAGCAATGAGGACTGTCAGAGGATACAGCAGGATTTAGACCGTTTGGAGACTTGGGCGGAGAGATGGCAGATGGAGTTTAATCCGGACAAATGTGAGTTAATGCATTTTGGAAGGTCTAATGCAGGTAGGGGAATATACAGTGAATGGTAGAACCCTCCAGAATATTGAAAGTCAGAGAGATCCAGGAGTACAGGTCCACAGGTCACTGAAAGGGGCAACACAGGTGGAGAAGGTAGTCAAGAAGGCATACGACATGCTTGCCTTCATTGGCCGGGGCATTGAGTGTACAAATTGGCAAGTCATGTTGCAGCTGTATAGAACCTTAGTTAGGCCACACTTGGAGTATAGTGTTCAATTCTGGTCGCCACACTACCAGAAGGATGTGGAGGCTTTAGAGAGGGTGCATAAGAGATTTACCAGGATGTTGCCTGGTATGGAGGGCATTAGCTATGAGCAGCGGTTGAATAAACTCGGTTTGTTCTCACTGGAACGACGGAGGTTGAGGGGCGACCTGATAGAGGTCTACAAAATTATGAGGGGCATAGACAGAGTAGATAGTCAGAGGCTTTTCCCCAGGGTAGAGGGGTCAATTACTAGGGGGCATAGGTTTAAGGTGCGAGGGGCAAGGTTTAGAGTAGATGTCCGAGGCAAGTTGTTTACACAGAGGGTAGTGGGTGCCTGGAATTCGCTACCTGAGGAGGTGGTGGAAGCAGGGACGATAGTGACATTCAAGGGGCGTCTTGACAAATACATGAATAGGATGGGAATAGAGGGATACGGACCCAGGAAGTGTAGAAGATTGTAGTTTAGTCGGGCAGCATGGTCGGCACGGGCTTGGAGGGCCGAAGGGCCTGTTCCTGTGCTGTACTTTTCTTTGTTCTTTGTTCTTTGATTCCACTTGCAGGAAGACAAAGAATTAAAATGGACTATTATTATCAATGTTTGCCTGTTTTGTGTTTGTTTAAAAAATGTAAGTTTATTGTCAATGGTTATTAATGGGCAAGTGAAAAGGTGAAAAATGAAAGCATCTTTGAAGTTTAAAAAAAAAAAAATTTTTATTCTCCACCTTTTCTCACATTTTCTCCCAAATTTACGCCCACCAACAATAAACAATAAGCAGCAACGAATATAATGTCAATCCCCACATCAACAACAATCCCATCCTCCCACCAACCCCCAAACAACTGCCCGCATGTTAACACAAACAAATCAGAAAGCACCCATAGTTGGGTCCAGCACAGTAGCGCAGTGGGTTAGCCCTGCTGACTCACGGCGCCGAGGTCTCAGGTTCGAATCCCAGCTCTGGGTCACTGTCCGTGTGAAGTTTGCACATCCTCCCCGTGTTTGCGTGGGTTTCGCCCCCACAACCCAAAGATGTGCAGTGTAGGTGGATTGGCCACGCTAAATCGCCCCTTAATTCGAAAAAATAAATTGGGTACTCTAAATTTATTTTAAAAAAGAAATCACCCATAGTCACCATTGACACATACAGTCCCCCTCCTCCCAACGCCTAATGTTCGATGTTATCCAATTCTCGAGAGTGCATAATGAATAATGCCCATGAATTGTAGAACCCCTCCATCCTTCCCTCAGTTCAAACTTAACCTTCTCAAGAGTCAAGAATTCCAACAGGTCCCCCCGCCACGCCAGGGCACAGAATGCACCTTCGGGTGATCAACGAGGCGAAGGCTACAACATCTGCCTCCCCACCCATTTCCAACCCCGCCTGGTCTGACACCCGTGGGCGGGATTCTCCACTCCCGCGCCGAAACGGCCCCGGTCCTGACCGATTCAGGCCCTGACAATAGGGCAGGATCGAGGCCGCGTCATCTACACACGCCAGGCCTTGTCGCCCGCGTAAAAGCGGCGGTGCATAGATGACGCGGCCGGCGCCGCATAACGGGCATCATCCGCGCATGCGCTGGTTGCCCGGCGCCAACCCGCGCATGCGTGGTTGCCGTCCTCTCTAAGTCCGCCCCACAAGAAGATGACGGACGGATCTTGCGGGGCCGCGGAAGGAAGGAGGTCCTCCTTCAGAGAGGACGGCCCGACGATCGGTGGGCACCGATCACGGGCCACCCCACATCTGAAGTACCCCCCGGTGTAGGATCCCCCCTCGCCCCCCCGCAGGCCGCCCCCCCCCCAGCGTTCACGCACCGCTCACGACTGCAGCGACCAGGTGTGGACGGCGCCGGGGGGAACCCGCCGTTTTGGCCTGACCGCTCGGCTCATCCGGACCTCAGAATAGCGGGGGTGCCGGAGAATCGCCATTTTCGGTGTCTCCGGCGATTCTCCGGCCTGCGGCCCACGAAACTCGACCGAGCTTGGGAGAATCGCGGGAGGGCGTCCCGGGAAATCTTGGCGGCCCAGGCGATTCTCCCAACCGGCGTGGGAGTGGAGAATCGCGCCCATGGCCTCCCGAAGGCCCGGGTCCAGTTTCACGTGCACCACTTTAGAGATTACCCTAAAAACCTCCTTCCACTCCTTCCACCGGGAAGCTCTGTATCTCCTTCCTGGCAAAATCTCGAACCTGCATGTATCTAAACATTTCCCCCATGCTCCAACCCATACTTCGTTCCCAGCTCTTTCAATCCTGCAAACCGACCCCCAAGAAACAAATCTTTTAGTGTCTTAATCCCCTTCTCCCATTTCCTAAAATTTCCGTCCCACTTCCCTGGCTCAAATCTGTGGTTCCCCCGAATCGGCATTTCCCTTGACCCTGCCCCCAACCCGAAGTGTTGGCGAAACTGCCTCCAAATTCTCAATGAAGCTATTATTATCGGACTCCCTGAGTATTTCCCCGGGGCCATCGGGAGCGGCGCTGTTGCTAGCGCCTTCAATCTTCAATCCCGATCCCCTACACAAACTTTCCTCCATTCTGACCCACTGGGAATCAATCCTTCTGACCCAGCTCCACACCTTCACATTCGTCGCCCAGCAATAATACATCAGGTTCGGAAGACCCAAACCCCCTGCCTGCCTTCCCCTCTGTAGCAGCGTCTTTCTAACTCTGGCCACCTTCCCTCCCCATATGAACGATGTAATCACTCCTTCAATCTCTCTAAAAAATAACTTTGGCAGGAAAACCAGCAGGCATTGGAAAATAAACAGAAATCGCGGCAACACGTTCATTTTAACCGCCTGTACCTGACCCGCCAGTGACAGAGGGAGACCATCCCACCTTGCCAGATCAGCTTTCACTTTCCCCAGCAAACTGGAAATGTTGTAATTACAGAGCCCACCCCCAATCCCGAGCAACCTACACCCCCAGGTATATAAAGTGTGTCCCTACCCTACGGAATGGCAGCCCCCTCACCCCTGCCGCCATCCCCGGCCGAGACCGCACAAAATACTCACTCTTGTCTAGATTTAATTTGTACCCCGAGAAAGACCCAAATACTCGAATCAGCTCCAATGCTCCCCCTATTGACACACTTGGTTCCGACACGTATAGCAGCAAGTCATCAGCATATAAGGACACCCTATGCTCTATTCCCCCCGCCTCGCACTATCCCTTTCCATACCCCTGAACTTCTTAATGCGATGGCCAACGGCTCATTCGCGAGTGCAAACAGCAGGGGGGACATAGGACATCCCTGCCTAGTCCCACAGTGGAGAGAAAAGAATCTTGAGCTGATGTTATTTGTGTGGACGCTCGCCCTCGGCTTCTTATACAGTAGCTTTACCCAGTCCACAAATTGTGGACCAATCCCAAACCGCTCCAGAACTGCCATCAAGTACCCCCATTCTACCCTGTCAAACGCTTTCTCAGAATCCAATGCAACCGTCTTTGATGTTGATGGTTTATTTTTTTTTCTTGAGGGAGATGTCATGGGAGTGTCCCTTTAAGAAATATTTTTGTGGGGACTTCCGGTAGCGCTTTGTAGGGGGAAGACGTGCACAGGGCAGCTCCCGCTAAAGGACTAAACTTTCAGGGTTTTATTTTGTTTTGTTTGTTTAGTCCCGGGGGTATTTTTATTCTTGTTATTTTTTATATATATAAAAAAAGAAAGAAGCCACAAAGCGCTCCCCTGAAGGTACGTACAGGAAGAAAAAAAAGCCACAAGGGACCGGACCGACGGGAGAAATAAGTGTGCGAGAGGAGCCGGAGAATATAAAAAAAAGGAAGAAAAAAAGGTGCGGGAGGAACCGGAGGCTCCGAAGCGCCCGAGGAGAGTCGCGTCCCCGAACAGAACTAGCGCAAGCCTGCGAGCTTGCCCAACCGAGCCAGCCCCCCCCCCCCAGCAGAACGTGGGCGGCAGAAGAGAAACGGCAGCCCGGAACGCAAAGCCTGAGAAGAAGCGCTCGAGAGCGGAGCCAGCGGGGCCAACGAGCAGGAGAGAGAGTGAGGGTCCCCTGCCCCGCAATGGACCGGCAGCGACCATGTGGTGAGCGGCGAGACAAAGAGGGACTCCGCTCCGCACCAGGAGACTTCTCTCCCAAAGCCTCCTGACCCAGTGAGAATGAGGGGGGGAAAAAAAGGAGAGGAAGCGGGGAAAAATAAAAGCAAATTCTTGTGGCGCTGGTTTGGGGGGGCGGGGAGAATCGCGTGCGGTGTCGGGGCGGCGTGGCAGGACTCGCGCGGCGCCCCAGCGATTCTCCCACCCGGCACCTTCTATGAACACGGAGACAAAGCTGGCCGCCTATTGGCTCACCAGCTGAGAAAGCAGGCAGCCATGTGGGAAATAGCGTAGGTTAAAGATAGCAAAGGCAGACTGGTAACAGAGCCAAAGGAGGTCAATCGGGCATTCGAGACCTTCTACTGGAGACTGTACACCACCGGGCCCCCCGACGTGGATGCGGGAATGAAACAGTTCCTAGGCAGACTGGAACTACCAGTGGTGGGGGAAGACAGATGGGGGGAGCTGGAAGCACCAATAGATCTGGGAGAAATCATGGAGAGCATCAGCTCCATGCAGGCGGGGAAGGCACTGGGACCCGACGGGTTCCCGGGAGACTTCTACAAAAAATTTGCATCAGTCCTGGCCCCACACCTAAGGGACATGTTCGCGGACTCACTGGCCCCCCCTGCCCCCCACGCTAGGTCAGGCCACAATTTCACTGATACCAAAAAAGATAAAGACTTGACGGAATGTGGATCATACAGACCCATTTCACTGCTGAACGTGGATGCGAAAATACTCCCAAAGGTCCTGGCCAAAAGGCTGGAGTGCTGCGTACCAGAGGTGGTCACAGAGGACCAAACGGGCTTTGTCAAGGGTAGGCAGCTCACAGCGAACATCAGGCGGCTGCTGAATGTGATAATGACCACCCCCAGGGAGAGAACACCAGAGGTGATCATCTCCCTGGACGCAGAAAAGGCCCTTGACAGAGTCGAATGGAGCTACCTCCTCGAGGTACTGGAACGGTTTGGGCTAGGAGCGGGATTCACCACCTGGGTGAGGCTCCTGTACAATGCTCACAAAGCGAGTGTCTGAACTAACACCAGCCCTGAATACTTCCAGCTACAGAGAGGAACAAGACAGGGCTACCCCCTGTCCCCACTCTTGTTCACTCTTGAACCCAAAAGGGGGAGGTACAGAGCTGAAGGGGCTCCCATTCAAAATGGCTCAGAACAGATTCCGTTACCTGGGGATCCAAATAACCAGAGACTGGACACAGATCCACAAGTGGAACCTGACCAGCCCGGTGGAGGAAGTAAGAAAAGACCTTCAATGGTGGGGCTCACTCCCACTCTCCCTGGCAGGAAGAGTGCAGACGATCAAGATGAATGTACTGCCAAGATTCCTCTTCCTGTTTAGATTCATCCCGATCTTCATCCCCAAGGCCTTTTCCCAAAACATAGACAGGCTAATCACGGTGTTTGTGTGTGTGGGGTTGGGGGGGGTTGGGGGGGGGGGGGGGGGGTGCAGAACCCGAGAATTCCCAAGCCGACACTACAAAGAGGGAGAGTCAGAGGGGGCCTAGCTGTACCGAATCTACAATACTACCACTGGGCAGCAACGGCACAAAAAGTGAGGGGATGGGTACAAGAACCCAACACATATTGGGTACAAATGGAGGAGGCATCCTGTTAAGGAACAACCCTCCGGGCCCTGGCCACAGCAGCACTCCCATCCTCCTCAACAAGATACACAACACGCCCTGTGGTAGCGGCCACGCTGAGAAAGTGGACCCAGTTGAGACAGCACTTCGGGATAACCAAGATGTTCTTTATGGCCCCCATCTGCGGCAATCACAGATTCCCCCCAGCCATGCTAGATACCACCTTCAAAAGATGGAGGCATGACGGAGGCACACTGACGGTCGGGGACCTCTACGTAGGGCGCAGACTGGCAACACTGGACGAACTGACGGGGAAGTGGAAACTAGCAAGAGGACAGGAATTGAGACACCTCCAAATAAAGCACTTCCTCCGCAAAGAGAGAGTAGGGTATCCCCGGGCCCCAGAAAGCACACTACTAGAGGACCTGATAGGCACAAGCAGCGAGAAGGAGGGGCTATGTCGGAAAATATACGGACAGCTACTGGACAGAGCCCGAACACCACTGGATGGGACCAGACAAAAATGGGAGGACGAACTGGGGACAGAGGTAGGATGGGGACTCTGGAGCGGAGCCCTGAGCAGGGTGAGCTCCACCTTCCCTTTGCAAGACTACACCTAATGCAGCTCAAAGTGGTGCACAGAGCGCACTTGACCAAAACCCGAATGAGCAGGTTCTTCCCGGAGGTGGAGGACAAATGTGAATGGTGCCAGAGGGACCCAGCCAACCACACCCACATGTTTTGGGCTTGACCCAAGCTTGCTGGGTTCTGGACAGCCTTCTCCGAGGCAATGTCCAAAGTTGGGGTGAGGGTGAAGCCATGCCCAATAGTGGCAATCTTCGGGGTATCGGAGCAGCCAGAGCTACACATGGGAAGGGGGCCAATGCCCTTGCTTTTGCTTCCCTAATCGCACACCGGAGAATCCTGCTCGGCTGGCGATCGGCAGCACCACCCAAAGCTGCAGACTGGCTCGCTGACCTCTCGGAATTTCTCCACATGGAGAAGATTAAGTACGTCATCCAAGGGTCAGAGGAAGACTTCCTGGATACTTGGGGGCAGTTCTTCAGCCTGTTCAAAAACCTGTTCGAGGCCAGCAATGAGGAGTAAGCTAGGGGAAAAAAAACCAAAAAGATGAAGAACCAAAGGACTGCACAACCCGGGGGGGAGGGGGGGGGAAAGAAAAATGGGGAAACCACAAGAGACGAGGAAGGGTGCTGAAACCAATGGGGGGGGGAGGAAGGGGGGAATATCATAGACCGATCCAGAGGGCAGCAAAATGTACGCACAGTTAGTCAAATGAAGGACAAAACAAATCTCTCTGTAAAATAAAGCAAATTAGCGCGGGCAAGAAAAATGTAATGTATATAAGTAACAACTGTTTATAAATATGAGAAAAGCCAATAAAAAGATTTTTAAAAATATATTTTTTTTTTGTCTTATCACATGACTTCAGTGATGTCATTGTCATTGTGTGGGTGGAGCTGGGCTGTGGCTCTGAGTTTTTTGAGTTTTTTCGTTTTGAGTTTGGACTGGTTTGAACTACACAGGTCGAAAGACGTGTCTCTCTACATTTTAAAATCTGTTTGCAGACTATTTGGTAACTTAAAAGAGATAATTGCTTTCTGAAAGGAAGTCAAACCTGCTGTTTGAAAGGGGGAACAGAGTATCCCTAACAAGTCTTAGACCAGTAAGAATGCCGTCTGCTGGGCCACACCTTTGAAAAGAGATTTCTGGTTTTACTTGGATTTTGTTATTGAATTGGAACAGTTAAGGGGGAATTCATGAATGGTTCTACATAGATTACTGTAGCTGTGTTGGGTCTTTATGTGTGTGTTTATACAAATGTTTACTAAATTCATAGAATAAAGTTTGTTTTTTGATTAAAAGTGTCTAAGATCACTGTTGAATAACACCTGAAAGGCAGGCTCTTGTACTCATCGTAGCCAAAATCAATAAACAGTTAGAGGTCAGATGAACTCCCTAATATACTTTAGAGTTTTCGAAACCCTGGCCCAGAACAGTATTCATCTGGGGCCGTGCCCGTTGGTGGCTACTTCTGGTGTATCGGATTTGCGGTGCTGCAGACAGGAGTAAAGGTGGACGTCCTCGCCTTTGCCTCGTTAATAGCCCGGAGACGAGTTCAGATCGGATGGAGGTCCCCGACACCGCCCAGTGCCTTGACCTGGCTCAGTGATCTGATGGAAGTTTTGTATCTTCAGAAGGTTAAGTATACTCTGAAGGGGTCGGTGGAAGGGTTTTATCTTTCATCTCCCTTTTTCAGGGAAATAGTCAACGTCAGTTGTTGGGAGGGGGGTGCTGTTTGGGTTTTTATTAAGTTTTTCCTGTGTAAGGTGTTGGGGTGGGGGGTGGTGTTTGTGGGTGGGTGTATTTTGCAAGAGTGTTAAATGTTTTTGTTTTGCCTTGTAATGAAAGACATTTCGGAATAATTTTTTTAAAAGTCCTCAACTTCTGTTACTCTTCCCTATGTGTTGTTTTCACTCTGGTGCCACTTTTTCAGCTTCTCCTGTATTTGATTTTGTCTGCTCTTGCTCATTTTTCTCTTCTCTCAAACCTTTTGGTAAGCTTTCAAGGAAATGCCTTATGTGGACATTGGGTGATGTCAAGATCAGGCTTGATTGAGATACCTTGCGTAGCTGAATAGTCTCTCAATTATTTTGGGAGGAACAAATAATGGCCACTAGAATGGCTCCGTACAACTGTAACCTAACAAGGAGCCAGTACTTGGAAGGGGAGTAGGAGAGATAAGAGGGAACTGAATAAAAATAATTATGCAATCTTGAGAGCCACGTTCCAGTAGTTAAGGGATTTTGGATGAACATTCATATATTTTATCTCGTAAGAAACAGAAGAATCTGGGATTTTTTACATCCAAGGTTTTGTTTGTATCTATCCATTTTTGAATTTTAGGACAGGTTTTCTACTGGGATTAAGTTCTTGTTAAGAACAGACTCTGATCAGATTGATACTAAGCCAGGCTTGCTTCTAAAATGTATATTTTTCTCACCTGTTTGGAAAAGTGTTTTGCAGGTAAAAACAAAATTCATCATAATGGATTAGAATTTTTCTTCTTAAGTTTGCCTCATTTCCCACTTTCTATACACTCTGGCTGACTTACTGTTGCTGTTTCTCTGCTCTTTGAAATATATGAGAATGGCTCAGGTTAACATACATGCACAGACACACATAGTTCTAACAGGGTCACTGTGTAACAATCAGAACTTCTACACAATGTTTAATTCCCTGTCCTGAGACTGATTGCTGCTCCCAATGAGATGACATTGGTAATTAAGCCTGGGACTTTCCTGGTATGTACTACCCAGCTACTCACTGAATAAACTCACTGAAGCATCAAGCTGAGTCTCTATTATCTTTGGGGCATCAGGCATCTTATGGTAATACAAACAGGCAAGCAACTTGATTTATTTTGAACCATTTGCCTGCCTTTGATAATTGCATGAAATGGATTGTTATAAAAATGTCATCCATTTGTTTATTTTAAGGAAAAGTCATTGGACCACATCCTCTTGATCGTCGGCCAAGTTTCGAAGGATCAAATGACTCTTTGTCCACCTATCACCAGATGGGAAATCCAATATATGAAGTAGCAGATTCTGGAGCGGAAAGTGGAAATAAACATAGTGAAATATCGCGGCAATATGCAAATGCACCGAATATGAATTTTTTAGTTGCCACTGGACAAGCTATGACTGTCAACACACCAGGGCAGAGATGCTCTCCCATAGGACCTCACTCTGCAATTGGTGGACAGAATCCTCCATTGAATGCTATATTCCCATCCACAGCTTGTGATATTAAACACCAACAAAAAGCATATTCAGCCAAAGGAGAAAGTGGCCAACCTCTTCAAATTATTAATTACACACTCTCAAATCACAGCAGCCAATCAATCACATTGCAAAGCCCTTCGGTGTCAAACAATCCACATTATATGAGGCAACATTTAATGGTTCAAGGAGAAAACAGTGTCTCTTTAGGTTATGCTGTCCAAAGAAGTTCATCTTTCCAAAACAAGACACAAGAGGGAAATTATGGAAGCCTTCAGAATAAAAGCTCCATTACTCAAGGCATTCCTGGCCATACCTTCCAGCAGTCTCCAACTGTTTTATATTTACCACAGTCCCATCATAGACAACAGAGTCCTTCACCATTTGGAAATGAGTTTTCAGAGCTCGCCCCAAATATGATGACACCCTCAAGAAATAGCCTGAACATGGACATTTTTGATATAAACCCTGCCCAGATTCAACATTGGCAAGTACCATCTCCATCAAGGAGGGATTCCTTGCAGAACACTGGACTAGAATCATTGCCAAGACCAGCTGGCCATCTTCGGCCAGATACCCAAATTCCAAGCCGAACCAATTCATTCAACAATCAACTACAGGCTTCACCATCTATGAGACAAGCTGTGACCAGCAAAACGGAATCATCCCTAAACACCAGCAACACTATTACAGCAGTAACATCAACCCCTATTCTTCAACCAGTGAAGAGCATTCGAGTTCCAAGACCTGAGCCTCAGACAGCTGTGGCACCTTCACATCCAGCATGGTTACAGAATCAGGGTCCAGACAACAGCGATGTAATGGAGCAAAAACCATTGGCAGTCGGTGGAGCTGCAAACTATGTTCTTGAGCCTGATGATTACACGATTAAAGAGCGTAGATGCCCTCCACCACCATATCCGAAACATTTGTTACTTCAGAACAATGCAGAGCAATTTGATACTAACTGTCTATGCATCGGTATGGAGCAAGGTATGCGTGGTGTTCACAGTTTGACTTGCAATAAAACAGAGGACAGCAGCAATGAAAAAAGTGAGAAAAATAGCAAACCTAACAAATCGGAGAAGATGGGAAAGGACAAAAAACGCATTCAAACATCGCCTGTACCATTTCGCAAAAACAGTAAAGATGAAGAGAAAAGGGAATCAAGAATTAAAAGTTACGCCCCTTTTGCTTTTAAATTTTTCATGGAACAACATGTGGAAAACATAATGAAAACGTATCAGCAGAAACTAAACAGAAAGTTGCAGTTGGAGCAAGAGATGTCAAAGGTATTAATTTTTAACATTGTGAAATTGTATCTGATCTGTACAATTGAACCATTTAATGCACATACTTTATTCAAACTAAATCAAATTAAATTTTATCTTTACTCCGTATTGAAGTACAAAATTTCAAGAGTGTACTTTGAAAGGTAGTATACTAAACCAGGGTGTTTGGAAGTAAATTTGAGTCCCCATTCAATCACACAAGTTATCATTTTGAATGAATGTATTGAACGGAAGCCTATAATGTGCTTATAGGAATAATTGGCATGAAATTTGTTCCCAGGCTGCACCCACATAACTACTTTTGTCCCCTTTTAAATACTGATGGAGGCCTGAGAGCTGATCATTCTCCTAGCACTAGACATGTAGGTTATGAGAGAATGACAGTCATTTGGATGAGAGTCCGATGTGCTGACCCATGAGCTCATCTGCAGCTGCAGCTAAGCAGGTAAACCACTTTAAATTTTGCTACAAGAGTTTCTCCTTCCCCAATTTAACTGAACTGTTGAAAAAGTAAAAGCTGGTTCAGATAGCTCATCCTATGGCATCCTATAAGAAAGTTTAAAATCTGTTAAGGCAGCAGTTCTAAGGGCTGCAGGCTGTCATTAAAGGGGAATTGGCAGTGGGGATTGGAAAGTGAGCTATTAGTTCACTGGCACAGGAGAGAAATCTGGGTGGCACTAGTTCCTTCACTGGGTGTGGAGTTGGTAGCTGAAGGAAGCGTACCCAAAGGGAGTTGGTCAATTTGAGGCTGAAGGCCACTCTCCAGTAAATGTAACAAAAATACTTTGCCTATCCTTCAATATGTTCTCTTTTTAAGATTTTATCGATATTTTTCTTTCCATGCAATTGTAATCCTCAGGCTCCCAGAAATTTTGGAATGCTGTAATTGGTGACTGGAAATAGGAGGTTTACTCATGACTGTCTTAATTGTGATTTTCCTTTGTTGTCCTCAAGATGGTAGCTCATGCTGTATTATGTATTCCTGGGGCCCTACACTACATGGGCTATTTGCATTTCTTCTTACTGAAGCAAGAAGTCTGCTTAGACAATGAGTAATAGCATGCTATTCAACCATTGTGGCATCACTTTATAGCTTGCTGAATCTTAAAGAGATTGGCATTATGGTTTTTGAAATTTAGAAGAGGGTGAGCTTGTAATCAAAAATGCCAGCAATGACTATAAGTGACAAAGGGAGGCAGAGCTGGGGAGTCTCTTGCAGTGAGTTCTACCTGCTCCTTACTTCCAATAGCTGAAAGGGATGGGAGCAGGTGATCGTTGGTATCAAAACCACTTCCACATGTACATTGAACACATTGCTGAAAAATTTGAACTTTAAGAAAATGCACCATGAGCAGAAATATCATTATGTAAGCCCAGAAATGAGGCTGGTGAATAACGGGAGAGGCAGAAAATGAGAACCACACCAGGCGCCCTAAACAGTTTGCGATGCAATCGGTCTCCCCCCATAGGCGAAATTGGGACCTCGCCATAGCACGGCAAGAAAACAAATATGCAGATTTGCCAAAAACTGATTCCGCCCATTGTGGGCAGGATTCCCCTTGCAACGTCTCACAAAATTGTTTTGAATCTCGCGAGGCGTTGTGATCCGGGTAGATCCCAGAAGCGGTGTGTCTCCCGGCTTTCACCGGCCATGCTGCGCCACGGCGAGCTGCTTTCCCGGTGCAGCATGGCTGGAAGAACACGCCTGTTGGGACTCTTATTTTACCTTCTAATAAGAGTCAATAGTCTGGTTGATTGGAGGTGTCAAAAATATGATTTTATTGCTCATTATTCATTTGAATACACTTGAAGAAGAACTGAATCAAACTTGGAAACGAAATATCAAACAGTACACTAAAAGGTCAAACACATGGCAAAATAATAATAACAATAATATTTATTGTCACAAGTGGGCTTACATTAACACTGCAATGAAGTTACTGTGAAAATCCCCTAGTCACCCCATTCTGCCGTCTGTTCGGGTACACCGAGGGAGAATTCAGAATGTCCAATTCACCTAGCAGCACATCTTTTCGGACGTGTGGGAGTAAGGGCAGCACGATAGCATAGTGGTTAGCACAATTGCTTCACAGCTCCAGGGTCCCAGGTTCGATTCCCGGCTTGGGTCACTGTCTGTGCGGAGTCTGCACGCTCTCCCGTGTGCGCGTGGGTTCCCTCCGGGTGCTCCAGTTTCCTCCCACAGTCCAAAGATGTGCAGGTTAGGTGGATTGTCCATGCTAAATTACCCTTAGTGTCCAAAATTGCCCTTAGTGTTGGGTGGGGTTACTGGGTTATGGGGATAGGGTGGGGGTGTGGGCTTGGGTAGGGTGCTCTTTCCAAGAGCCGGTGCCGACTCAAAGGGCCGAATGGCCTCCTTCTGCACTCTAAATTCTATGAAACCGGAGCACTCGGAGGAAATCCATGCAGACACTGGGAGAATGTACAGACTCCGCACAGACAGTGACCCAAGCCGGGAATCGAACCTGGAACCCTGGCGCTGTGAAGCACCAGTGCTATCCACTGTGGTACAGTGCTGCCCTTAAAACATAAAGAAATCACTTTAATACAAAAAAACAGATAGATGATTCAAGAATTCAGGAATAAAAACCTCGACCACGAGGTCCTACATTTAAGGGAATTCTTATCTCTGGTTTAACCCCTCAGTTACTCTTACTGGTTTCTAATTCTCAGCTGAAACCTCCTGGTTTGTCCAAATGAATGTCTGTTATTTGGAGGATGATTTGTTAGTCAAACATTGGATATTTCTTAAGAGTGACTGGTGCCTGTCAAAACTAGCCCAGGGCCTGCGTGCGCAGTCTCAGGAAAATTACTGGATATGCTTCTCACACGTTCCATATTACGCAGCTCGACCTGGAGACCTTGCTGTAACTGATTAGCTGAATAGACTGAGAACATCCTTATCTTTGGCCCAAATTGGTTAGTCTTTCAATTGCTCCTAATATGTGACTTGACCATCTTCAAAATGCAATGAGTAATTCATTTGAGTTAGAACATCCATTCCCAGAAGGACTTGTCCTACTGGGCCCACCCAGATAGGTGTGGTCAATTCGTGTGGGTCAGGTCCAATGAGTATGAGTTGAGTTCTTCTGATGACAAAATCTGGCCCCCAGCCCCATGGGCAACTTGTATTTTGGAACCTGGAGGTAAAAGGTCTTTGTATCTTAGGGGTAAACGTGTTAATTCAGCCCCTGTGTCCTGGAGACAGTCTACATCTTGATTGCCCACCCTCATACTGATATACAATCCATCTCTTCGCTGTTGAATCAATGCCAGGAGAGGTACTGGAAGATCGAGGGCGGGCTCTTCTAGTTTTTTGCAACTCACAGCAACTCTTTCTTTTGCTGTGGTGTAAGCTGCTTAAATAGTTGCACAAGGAGGGCATGTTTGGATTGCAAGTCGGACTCTTTCTCTGGCTCCTCTACGTCTTGGACCCACAGAACGGCCTGAAAGCAATCATGCAGCTTCTGAGAGAGTTCGGAGCCTTCTCAGGCTACAAACTCAACCTGGGCAAGAGTGAGGCATTCCCGATGAACCCGAATGGGGGAGGGACAGAGCTGGAGGGACTACCATTCAAAGTAGCCCAAAACAAATTCGGCTATTTGGGAATCCAGATAGCCCATGACTGGACACGGATCCACAAGTGGAATCTGTCCAGTCTGACAGAAGAAGTTAAAAAGGACCTACAGAGGTGGGATGCCCTCCTGCTTTCTCTGACGGGGAGGGTGCAGACGATCAAGATAACCGTATTGTTGAGGTTCCTCGTCTTGTTTAGATCCATACCGATCTGTGTTTTAAAAAAATAAATTTAGAGTAACCAATTATTTTCTTTTTTCCAATGAAGGGGCAATTTAGCGTGGCCAATCCACCTACCTTGCAAATTTTTGGGTTGTGGAGGTGAAACCCAGGCAAACACGGGGAGAATGTGCAAACTCCACACGGAGAGTGGCCCAGGGCCGGGATTCAAACCCGGGTCCTCAGCGCCATAGGCAGCAATGCTAAACACTGCCACCATGCTCCCTGATCCATACCGATCTTAATCCCCAAGGCCTTTTTCTATAAGATAGACAAAATGATGTAGTGTATATGGATTTCAGTAAAACATTTGATAAGATTCCCCATGGTAGGCTACTGCAGAAAATATGGGATTCAGGGTGATTTAGCAGTTTTGATCAGAAATTGGCTAGCTGGAAGAAGACAAAGGGTGGTGGTTGATGGGAAATGTTCAGACTGGAGTCCAGTTACTAGTGGTGTACCACAAGGATCTGTTTTGGGGCCACTGCTGTTTGTCATTTTTATAAATGACCTGGAGGAGGGCGTAGAAGTATGGGTGAGTAAATTTGCAGATGACACTAAAGTCGGTGGAGTTGTGGACAGTGCGGAAGGATGTTACAAGTTACAGAGGGACATAAATAAGCTGCAGCGCCGGGCTGAGAGGTGGCAAATGGAGTTTAATGCAGAAAAGTGTGAGGTGATTCATTTTGGAAGGAATAACAGGAAGACTGAGTACTGGGCTAATGGTAAGATTCTTGGCAGTGTGGATGAGCAGAGAGATCTCGGTGTCCATGTACATAGATCCCTGAAAGTTGCCACCCACGTTGAGAGGGTTGTTAAGAAGGCGTACGGTGTGTTAGCTTTTATTGGTAGAGGGACTGAGTTTAGGAGCCATGAGGTCGTGTTGCAGCTATACAACACTCTGTATAATGCGGCCGCATTTGGAGTATTGCATGCAATTCTGGTCGCCGCATTATAGGAAGGATGTGGAAGCATTGGAAAGGGTGCAGAGGAGATTTACCAGAATGTTGCCTGGTATGGAGGGAAGATCTTATGAGGAAAGGCTAAGGGATTTGAGGCTGTTTTCGTTAGAGAGAAGAAGGTTAAGGGGTGACTTAATTGAGGCATACAAGATGATCAGAGGATTGGATAGGGTGGACAGTGAGCCTTTTTCCTCGGATGGTGATGTCCAGCACGAGGGGACATACCTTTAAATTGAGGGGAGATAGATATAAGACAGATGTCAGAGGTAGGTTCTTTACTCAGAGAGTAGTAATGCCCTGCCTGCAACAGTAGTGGACTCGCCAACACTAAGGACATTCAAATGGTCATTGGATAGACATATGGACGATAAGGGAATAGTGTAGATGGGCTTTAGAATGGTTTCACAGGTCGGCGCAACATCGAGGGCGGAAGGGCCTGTACTGCGCTGTAATGTTCTATGTTCTATCATGGTGTTTGCTTGTGTGGGGGATAAGGACCCAAGGATCCCTAAATCGACACTGCAAAAGAGGACAAATATGGGTGGTCTGGCCCTACCGAATCTACAATACTACCATTGGGCAGCTACAGCCAAGAGGGTGAGGGGATGGATACCTGAATCCAGCATGGAATGGGTGAGGTGGGAGGAATCTCCTGCAAGGGAACGACCCTCCAGCAAAGTACACATCCTGCCCAGTGGTGGTAGCCATGTTGAAGACATGGAACCAAATGAGGCAACATCTCGGTCTAACCGAGATGGCCCCCATCTGTGGCAACCACAGATTCCCACCACCATACTCGACGCCATCGTCAAAAAGTGGAGACAGGACGCGGGTACACTAGCAGTCAGGGACTTTATATACTCACGACCCTGGGTGAACTGATGGAAGACCTGGAACTATCGACAGGACAGGAACTCGGGCACATCCAAATCAACACTTTCTCCGCCAGGAGACGGCAAGGAATCCAGGGCCCCGACAGACACACTACTAGGCCAATTAATAAACACGGACAGTAAGGAGGGAGGGAACTGTGGCAACATCTATGGACGGTTACTGGATAGGGCAAGCCTATCATGGTTGGCAGCACGGTGGCGCCGTGGTTAGCACTGCTGCCTCACGGCGTTGAGGACCCAGGTTCGATCCCGACCCCGGGTCACTGTCTGTCTGATGTTTTCACATTCTCCCAGTGTCTGTGTGGGTTTCACCTCTGTTGCTCTCTTTGGTTGGCTCTGAATATGGCGGTCAATAAGTCGCCCTCCTTAATTCTAATTACGTTTGCTCTAGAGTCGCCAGGTATCTTTCGATACCGCCACAAGGTTCAAAACCGAATACTGATCAAAGACTCGGTACACCAGTTAATTAGTTCAAAGTCAATGCTTATTTATTTACACACACAGTTAAATATACTCATGCACGAAACTCTACAGACTAAACTATCACTACTGCTAAAGCCTATACTTAGCTTTGGGCGCCCACTCAGTCAGAGGGACAATGGCCGTTGTTCGGTTCTGAGGCTGCTGGGGTCGAACTGGTACAGGGGAACAGCTAAGGTCATCTGTCTGGTAGCGTGCGTTGACCTTGGACTTACTTGCTTCTGGTGCAGCTGGTGGACAGGTCTCTCCTCAGTGAGAGCCGGGTCCAAGAGAACAATTCTCTCTTGGGGGCTCCTTCTTATACCCAAAGGGGCTTCGCGCTCTTTTGGGCGGGCCTTGAACTTAGCCCCAATCAATTGGGCCGTTTCTTGCTCATTCCTATTGATTTCATCCAATAAAGGGGTGGGTGCCCTGATGGCTGGGCGTGTCTTAGGTGGCCATTGGCCTGCTTTGTTTCGGTCTCCTCTGACGCCGGGGTGTCTGTCTTAGTATCGGTTACTCAAATGTTACTCTTTTGTTCCTGGAGATGGGCCATTAGTATGCTAATGGGCCTACAGTTTTGGTCTTGTCTGGGAGCTGCGTCTTCAATATACAGACAAGCTCTGAACCTGCTTGTATTCTCAGCATTGTCCATTTTCCCTGCAATCTTTGCAAAGTGTCCATTTTGTAGTCGGGAAGTGGCCATCCCAGATGGCTACACACCCTCCTTGCGATCCTCAACGCGAAGCGTGAAGGATCACATTACCGCGTCATCTTCGTTCTCTGACAAAGCTGGGCACCCATAAGCACTTCATAGGCTCTACACTGCTCTGTCCTTTGAATTGCAACTTTACCTAAGTTATTTTATGTACATACATCATTATAAAATTCTACGGGGCGCTATGACATTCAGGCATATATTACAAAATAAAAAACTGGAACCTCTAACTATCCTAAATAAACTATCCTCACTTAAACAATCAAAAATAATCTGCAACATTTTAAACGGTACAAATAGCAGCAACACATGTCTCTCTGGCTTGGCAGTCAAGCACAGAGTATTACCTTTCTTTATTAATGAACAAAACACACACAAAAATGGATGCACTTTAATTCACTTAAAGGGGTTGGGGGGTTTGTTGGAGCCCGAAGATAGGGGATCTCAATGCGGGAGACTTTCCTCCGCCATTTTCTGAGTCTAAGTGTCTGCATGACACTGCAGAGCATCGCCAGTACTAAGAGTGCTTCTACGATGTAAGATAGTGAATACCAGATGATAAACTTGTCACACCAGGTCGAGGTGTCGGTACCTGTCTTGGGGCTAACTATCTCGGGGTTAATTATCTCGGGGTACAGTGTATGGCAGGGATGGGAATCATTCACGGCCTGTGTGGTAGGGGTCAGGGGGGTAGCGTCCGCGCGCAACTGAAGGGATCCCGCTAAGACCCAGGTGAAAAACATGAAGGTTGTCTTCATCTTTCCTTGTGTCGGTCTTCTTCTTTCTCTTCCTCTGGGGTTCCTGAGGTTCCGGAGTTCTGTGGGCACAAGCATAATATCTGTTATTATCTTGCTTAAGATCTCGTATGTCTGTCTGTCTGTCCTTTGTTGCCGATTACCCATTATGATTGGTCACCATCTGTGACTCCCTCATTTCTTTTAAAAACCGAATATTTGGACAAGACATCCGAGAAAAATACTGACACAGTGCGAGCCGTCTCACAGCCTGTGCAATCTACCATCCTAGTGTTTGAGGATGTAAATAGCATATGGAAGCAACCTAAGGGTTGCCAGAAACCAACAAAAAAGTTTTGAACTAAAAGTGCCAAAATGGGGTGCGTATGGGCCGCGGCGGGTAAGAATGGGTGGAATCCCCGGGTAGGACGGTGATCAGTGCCGTTTGTGCTGTACCCGTGCGTAGCTGCCAAGGGGGGGGGGTCCTCAGGCAGGGCGTTTCCCCACTGCCTGAGCGACCGGCAAGAATGGGTAAGAATGTGGTCGTCGTGGGGGCTGCCTCTCGTGATTACCTTCAAATCAGGAGAGTAGTTATGAGTGGTGTCTGCCGACAAACTAGTTCCTCTGAACGGTTGTCTGTCGACAAACTTATTCCATTAACTGCCAGTGGGCGTCAAAAGAGTGGTGGCGTGGGGCCATGAAAACTTTTAAATTTACAAACAACATTTAACATGTACATTAAATGAACAAACATACATTACAAACATGGTGCAGGTTCCATCAGAAAGGACACCGGATCTCTCCATCAGTTCCTTTTAACCATCATGTGGACACCTCATTGCTCAGTAGCGAACAGGGTCGCAAAGGAATTCGTTTGGTGGGAGTCAGATTCTATGTCATCATCTTGTCTTGACTGGAGTAGTTTGGCTAAAGCTGCTTGGGGCGAATTGGGGTCCATCTCATCATTCCGGATGAGCCTGAACGAGTTGTCTCGGTGCCAGAATCGTGTGTCGAGGTTGGAGCTACTAGGTTTTAATCCGTAATCGTCGGGCGGTGGGTCTGGGTCAGGGGCTTTGATGTACGTGATTTCGAAGGGGTCACTGGAATCATGCTCGGATTCACTGGGAGTGGGGCCTGGTGCAGGGGTGTAATCATAATGTGGTGTGCTGTGGCTGTCGTCATTGCTATCGCTATCACTGTCGCTGTCGCTGCTGGTTGAAGGAAGGAAGAGGCGGAGTCGTGCCTCTGGGTGTGGAGTTGAAGATGTGTCTGAGGACGGGCTGGACTGGCTGGGGGTGGGTAGGAATGCGTCATCTGTGGGTGGGGCTGCTGCGAGCGAGATGTGGTGTTCATGGTTGTTCTGCGAGCCATAAGCCTTAAGCTGGTTTATGTGAAACCACAAAGACTTGCCGTTGGGATATGTGATCTTGTATACCGAGGGGCTGACTTTGTCTGAAATGCAGTACGGTCCGGAAAATTTGGGGGAAAGGAATGAACTGGGGTTGTATAGGGAAAGCATCACTTGCTGCCCGACTACAAACTCGGTGGCGTGTACCGTTTTATCGAAACAAGCCTTGCTTTGTTTCCTCCTGGTCCCAAGTCTCACAGCTGCTGCGAGCTGGGCTGCCTTTATATTCTCAATAAGCTGCTGTACAGCATTTTCATGCGTGAGGGCGGTGACTGCGGGGCCGGCCAAATCCAGTCCTAATAAATACTCTGTCCCTTTCATGGGGAGTCCGGTCATGAGGGTGTGGGGGGTGTATCCTACGGACGTGGATGCCGTGTTTCGTAAGAACATTAAAGCAAATGGGAGAACTGAATATGTTGTTCTGTTGCACCATTTTCCTGGAGTGGCTTTTAGAGTTCTGTTCATCCTCTCTACAATGCCGCTTGACTGGGGGTGATATGCTATGTGAAACTTCTGCCTAATTCTGAAAATTGTGAGGACGTTCTTCATTACTCGTCCTGTAAAATGGGAGCCTTGATCGGACTCTATACTGCGTGGGAGGCCCCATCTTGTGAAGATGTGCCGTGTTAGGATTTTAGCTGTTGTTTTGGCCGTATTCGTTCTGGATTGAAAAGCTTCCACCCATTTTGTGAAGGTGTCGATGACCACCAACACATACTTAAAACCATTTCTGCAGGGGGGTAGAGGTCCTATATAATCTATTTGTAAATTCGTCCAGGGGCCATTAACGGGGCAGGTGTGACTAAGCTGAGCCTTTCTTGCATATCTGTTCGGATTGTTCTGGGCGCAGATCAAGCAATTTTCAATGTAATGGGTTACATCGGCTTTTAAATCAGGCCACCAGCAGAGAGGTCCGAGGTGGGTTAGGGTGGGTTCAATGCCTTGGTGTCCATGATTGTCATGGAACTGACAAATAATCTGGTTCCTGTCTTGGCTGGGAACTACATAAATGCCGTCTTTCAAAATCACACCGTCATGTGTGGTTATTGTGTTCTTAAACTTATCGTATGGGGCTGGGAGGGTTCCTTTTAAAACTTCCCTGAGCTTTTCATCTTCCTTTTGGCCTTTCGCTAGATCCTGAATGTTGGTCTATGAGACCTGAACCGCGTGTTCTGGGGTGCTCTTGGGGGGTTCCAAAAGTAACCATGTCTGGAACCTGCCTTCGCTAGGGCGTCTGCTTTAACGTTACCGGGGGGGGGGGGTGAACGATGATGACTGCGAACCTTAATGATACCATATTTCCTATCTTTAGATGTCTCTAGGATATGCCGGAGTAATGGGGCTGAGGGTAGGGGCTTTCCATCTGCGGAAACAAATCCTCTAGTTTCCCACAGGGGTAGGAATTCTGTTAAACTATTGCAGACATATAAATGTCCGAATATATGTCTGCTGGGGTCGGAAACGAGTCGGGGCTATCTACAATGTAAGCTATGGCTGCCAGTTCTGCTGCCTGCGAGCCTAGATGTCCTGGCAACTTTAATGAAATCTCTTCAAGGGCGCGTCCCTGCGCATTCTCTACATAAATGCCGCAACCGGTGATTCTCTTTCCATTCAAAACTGTGGAGGAGCCATCCACATCAATTTTCAGGGGTGCGCACGTGTCTGTGGGCTGGGGTCTCTGGGGTGTATTACCTGCTTTCCTTGGAGCTGACTTAGGTATAACTGGGCCTGTATTATGTTTAGTGGTGATGATCTCACACTCGTGGGGTACCTGCACATTGCAAATTGTCGGCTAGGAAAGTGTGGGTCTTGGTTCTTTTAACTGTAATGTCTCGTCCCTGTAAAAGAAGGGTCCAACGGGCTTCGCGGATTTGGCTGACTGTGCCATCTTTAAGTCAACCGTCTAATAATAGGTGCGTTGGGGTGTGTTCAGTGAAAATGGTGATGGGGTTGAGTCCTGTAATGTAGGCAAAGTACTGTACTGCCCAAAAAACTGCGAGCAGGTGCCCTTCGCAGGCTGAAAATCCTTGCTCGACAGGATCTAACACGCGTGAGGCGTATGCAACGGAGCAATCGGTCATGGCGTTCCTGGAGGAGCACGGCCGAAAGGGTTCGGTCGGTGCTTGCTACTTCGATTGCGTATGGGGAAAGTGGATCTGGGACCTGTAATGCTCTCGTTAAAGCAGCCACGGCATCCGTGTGCTGTGGAAGCAATTCCCAAGGTGCTTCTGTGGCGAAACCGTCCATATGGTTTCTGCAGTAGCCAACCAGTCCTAGAAATGACCGGAGGGCTGAGACATTATGGGGAAGGGGCAAGTTGACGATCGAGTCAATTCTCTTTTGCTCGATCTCGCGTTTACCATGAGTGATTACTGTACCCAAGTAAATCACTTTTTCCTGCAAAATCTGGGCCTTCTTGAGGTTGACTTTACATCCAATCTGTTTTAGGAGTCCTAGGAGTTCGGCGAGAAGCAAAATGTGCTCTCCCTTTGTGGTCTGTCTGTAGTAGCAAGTCATCTACATACTGGACCAGACAGTCGGGTCGGAAAAATTTTGCTAGTCCATTTGCCAGCTATCGGTGGAAAATGGAGAGGGAGTTTTGGAAGTCTTGTGGAAGGCACGTCCATGTGTATTGTTGTCCCTGGAATGTAAAGGCGAATTTGTATTGGCACGCTTTATGGACCAAAAGCTGTTGGCAATGTCCAAAACCAAATTTTTTTTTGACTGGAGTCCCTGTTTGAGCATGGTCTCGGGACTCGTGGCTACGGTGGGGACTACTACTGGGGTTACTTTGTTCAGTTCCCGGTAATCAATGGTCAGTCGCCATGATCCATCGGGTTTCCTGACGGGCCAAATTGGTGCGTTATTTGTGGAGGCTACTGATCGGAGTACGCCTTGATCAAACAGACTCTCTATTACTTTGGAGATCTCTCCCTCTGCTTCTTGGGGAAAACCGTACTGCTTTTGGGGTCTGGGGTCAGGACCAGTAATGTTCACTAAGCCAGCTATCTTGCCACAGTTGTGCTTCTGCTGTGCAAATGCTGCTTTGTGTTGCTGTAGGACTTCCCTAACTTCTTTGTCCTGACTAATGGCTCGAGGATCGAACCAGAAGTCTCCTACTGCGCTGATTCTGTTTGCATACTCTCCAACTGTGAGCGTGGCGGGGGCACGTGCTGCCTTTGCCATTCTCCATACACATTTATTTACCGGATCAAATGAGAGGTTGTGGGAGCTCATAAAGTCGATTCCTAGGATGTGTTCAGCTGTCTGGGGTAGATCGACCAAAACTACGGGGTGTTTAGTCGTAATGTTCCCTATTTGTATCGCTACAGGGGCTGTGATGTGTCCTTGTTGTAAATGACCTGTAAAGCCGCTGAGTGTGATGGTGTGTGTTGTGGGCCACGTGTCTCGTTGAAACATCATGGAGGAATTGAGCGTGGTGCTGGACCCTCCTGTGTCCCAAAGAAATTCTACGGGGTGTTTAGGCCTTCTGCAGGGTCTCCTCTGTTATAGCCGATCGCATCCAGGATCGCTGTGTGCATTTCTTGGAATGTGCCTCCTCCTACATTCTGTGGAGCGGAAGGGCTGCCACGACTGAAGGGTCGAGGCTTAAAACTGTGAGCTTCACTTGCTCCTTTTCGTCCAGGCCGTACATGATAGCCTGCTGTTTAACTCTAGCGAAAAACTGGTGGGGGTCTGATGTGCGAAGGAACGGTGTAATTTTTCCACACGCGTCCTGTAATTGGGTCACGGTTAACGGGGTTGTATATAGGAAATCTGCGTTGCCTTCTACTGCGGCCCTGTGTGTGCAGTACAGGGTTCATGGGGTGTGTTCTGCCTGTTCAGTCGGGGGTTGGGGTGCTTTCCTTTTCTGGGGTTTTTCTTGTGTACATGTCCCATGTACGTATCTGTGGACAGTTTCATTTAACTCCTGCCAATCGGGGCCGTTTTCCTGGTCTAACTGGGGTCCAAACGTACTTTGAAACCCATTCTGGACAGAAAGCAGAGATTGCAATTCTGCAATTTGTGATCAACGGAGCTCTGCCTGTGTTCCGTCATGGAAGTGTGGAGCGCTCGTAGGGCTGCTTTTAAATCATTGCACTGTTTTTGCAATTGCCCCACCTGTTGCTCGGTTTCTTGCCTTACCAAGACCGCACGTTGTGTGTCCTGGTAGGCCTTATCGTACTGGGTCTGAAAACTACTCAAATGGGCGAGACAAGACTGGTGTGCCCACTTGGCATCATCCACCTCTCTGTCCCTCGCTGCTAACTGTTCCCCTTATTCTCCTTCTCAAATTCGCTCACATCTCTCACTATTTCTGTCTCTCTCCTCAATCTCTCTGCGGAGCGTCCTAACGACCTCCTCTGTGCCTCGCAATTGTGCCAAGCAGGACACGATTGCCATTGGCCTGCGAGCTTTCCCCAAGCTCTTCTTATGAATCTCTGACAGGGTCCGGGTGCGGCGATGACCAGCTGAGTCGCACGTTTCGGCAGCTCCCTGTGAAACGGACTTTTGGGCTCTTGATAGGAGCCCCAACGGCAATTTTGACGGCTAAAAACACTGTGCGGTAAACCAGAAGGGAATCCCCCCTGGATACGGATGGAAAAAGGAAAGGGAAGTGGCCAGATTGCAGTGGATCCTTTAGAACAGCGGCAAGGAAGGCAAGCAAAAACCAAGATGGCGTCGGAAGGTGGCAGTTTAACATGGGGCCCTGAACAACAAGAGTTCTTGAAATGCTGTGTGGAAGAGATCAAAAAGGAAATGAAGAAAGAGCTGTTGGCCCCGATACTACAGGCGATCGAAGGGCTAAAGGAGGAACAAAAGACCCAGGAGCGGGAGCTTCGGGTCGTGAAGGCAAAGGCAGCCGAGAATGAGGACGATATACAGGGCCTGGTGGTGAAGACGGAGACGCAGGAGGCACATCAGAAACGATGTGTGGAAAGGTTGGAGGCACTGGAAAACAACGCAAGGAGGAACAACCTGAGGATTCTTGGTCTTCCTGAAGGTGTGGAGGGAGCGGACGTCGGGGCATATGTGAGCACGATGCTGCACTCGTTAATGGGAGCGGAGGCCCCGGCGGGTCCGTTGGAGGTGGAGGGAGCATACCGAGTGATGGCGCGAGGACCGAGAGCAGGAGAAATTCCCAGAGCCATAGTGGTGAGATTCCTCCGTTTTAAGGATAGAGAAATGGTCCTTAGATGGGCGAAGAAAACTCGGAGCAGTAAATGGGAGAACGCGGTGATCCGCGTTTATCAAGACTGGAGTGCGGAGGTGGCGAGAAGGAGGGCGAGCTTTAATCGGGCCAAGGCGGTGCTTCATAAAAAGAAGATAAAATTTGGAATGCTGCAACCGGCAAGACTGTGGGTCACATATCGAGAGAGGCACCACTACTTTGAGACGGCGGATGAAGCGTGGACTTTTATTGTGGAAGAAAAACTGGAATGAGCGGGTTATTAAAAAGAACGTTCGAACAAAGTGGTGGGGCGAATGTGGGGGGCAAAGAGGGGTTTTATGTACTAATCCTGCGATGTGGTAACTTTTCTCTCTCCCACAGGTGGTGATGGGGGGAGGAGGGGAGGTGGAGGAGATGGGGCGTTGGCCATTGGGGGCGGGGCCAAGGGAGAAGCGCGGGCTTGGTTCCCGCGCTATGATAATCATGGCGGGAATAGAGAAGCAGGAAGGAGGGGGCGTCGCACGGTGCGAGCCGAGGTCACGGGGGGAAGCCGAGGTCAGCCAGAGTTTGCTGACTTCTGGGAGCAACATGGGGGGAGTAAGTACGCTAGCGGGGGATCTAGCGGGGGGGGTGGGAGGGGGGAATTACTGGGTTGCTGCTGCTGGGGAGAGGGGGGAGCTGGTATGGGAGAGGATGGGCGGGGGGGGGGCACCGCCTGGGGGAGATACAGCTGCGTGGGAACCGGGTGAGGAGCTGGAAAAAGGTGATGGCTAATCGACAAGGGGGGGGGTAGGAAGCCCCCCAACTCGGCTGATCATGTGGAACGTGAGAGGGCTGAACGGGCCGATAAAGAGGGCACGGGTACTCGCACACCTTACTACAGGGGGAGACGGTGGTTTTGGTAAACGTATATGCCCTGAACTGGGATGATGCCAATTTTATGAGGCGGATGCTAGGACGCATTCCGGACCTAGAGATGGGAAAGCTGATAATGGGGGGAGATTTTAATACGGTGTTGGAACCAGGGCTGGATAGGTCGAAGTCCAGGACTGGAAGGAGGCCGGCAGCAGCCAAGGTACTTAAAGATTTTATGGAGCAGATGGGAGGTGTAGACCCGTGGAGATTTAGCAGACCTAGGAGTAAGGAGTTCTCGTTTTTCTCCTATGTCCATAAAGTCTACTCGCGAATAGACTTTTTTGTGCTGGGTAGGGCATTGATCCCGAAGGTGAGGGGAACGGAGTATACGGCTATAGCCATTTCGGATCACGCTCCACACTGGGTGGACTTGGAGATAGGGGAGGAAACAGGAGGGCGCCCACCCTGGAGAATGGACATGGGACTAATGGCAGATGAGGGGGTGTGTCTAAGGGTGAGGGGGTGCATTGAAAAGTACTTGGAACTCAATGATAATGGGGAGGTTCAGGTGGGAGTGGTCTGGGAGGCGTTGAAGGCGGTGGTTAGAGGGGAGCTGATATCAATAAGGGCACATAAAGGGAAGCAGGAGAGTAAGGAACGGGAGCGGTTGCTGCAAGAACTTTTGAGGGTGGACAGACAATATGTGGAAGCACCGGAGGAGGGACTGTACAGGGAAAGGCAAAGGCTACATGTAGAATTTGACTTGCTGACTACAGGCACTGCAGAGGCACAATGGAGGAAGGCACAGGGTGTACAGTACGAATATGGGGAGAAGGCGAGCAGGTTGCTGGCACACCAATTGAGGAAAAGGGGAGCAGCGAGGGAAATAGGGGGAGTGAGGGATGAGGAAGGAGAGATGGAGCGGGGAGCGGAGAGAGTGAATGGAGTGTTCAAGACATTTTATAAAAAATTATATGAAGCTCAACCCCCGGATGGGAGGGAGAGAATGATGGGCTTCTTGGATCGTCTGGAATTTCCCAAGGTGGAAGAGCAGGAAAGGGTGGGACTGGGAGCACAGATCGAGGTAGAAGAAGTGGTGAAAGGAATTAGGAGCATGCAGGCGGGAAAGGCCCCGGGACCGGATGGATTCCCAGTCGAATTCTATAGAAAATATGTGGACTTGCTCGCCCCGGTACTGACGAGGACCTTTAATGAGGCAAAGGAAAGGGGACAACTGCCCCCGACTATGTCTGAAGCAACGATATCGCTTCTCTTAAAGAAGGAAAAGGACCCGCTACAATGCGGGTCCTATAGACCTATTTCCCTCCTAAATGTAGATGCCAAGGTCCTGGCCAAGGTAATGGCAATGAGAATAGAGGAATGTGTCCCGGGGGGTGGTCCACGAGGACCAAACTGGGTTTGTGAAGGGGAGACAGCTGAACACGAATAAATGGAGGTTGTTAGGGGTAATGATGATGGCCCCACCAGAGAGAGAAACGGAGATAGTAGTGGCGATGGATGCCGAGAAAGCATTTGATAGAGTGGAGTGGGATTATTTGTGGGAGGTGTTGAGGAGATTTGGTTTTGGAGAGGGGTATGTTAGATGGGTGCAGCTGTTGTATAGGGCCCCAGTGGCGAGCGTGGTCACGAATGGACGGGGATCTGCATTTTTTCGGCTCCATAGAGGGACAAGGCAGGGATGCCCTCTGTCCCCATTATTGTTTGCACTGGCGATTGAGCCCCTGGCGATAGCGTTGAGGGGTTCCAAGAAGTGGAGGGGAGTACTTAGGGGAGGAGAAGAGCACCGGGTATCTTTGTATGCGGACGATTTGCTACTATACGTGGCGGACCCGGCGGAGGGGATGCCAGAAATAATGCGGATACTTGGGGAGTTTGGGGATTTTTCAGGGTATAAATTGAACATGGGGAAAAGTGAGTTGTTTGTGGTGCATCCAGGGGAGCAGAGTAGAGAAATAGAGGACCTACCGTTGAGGAAGGTAACAAGGGACTTTCGTTACCTGGGGATCCAGATAGCTAAGAATTGGGGCACATTGCATAGGTTAAATTTAACGCGGTTGGTGGAACAGATGGAGGAGGATTTCAAGAGATGGGATATGGTATCCCTGTCAATGGCAGGGAGGGTGCAGGCGGTTAAGATGGTGGTCCTCCCGAGATTCCTCTTTGTGTTTCAGTGCCTCCCGGTGGTGATTACGAAGGCTTTTTTTAAAAAGGATTGAAAAGAGCATCATGGGTTTTGTGTGGGCCGGGAAGACCCCGAGAGTGAGGAAGGGATTCTTACAGCGTAGCAGGGATAGGGGGGGGGCTGGCACTACCGAGCCTAAGTGAGTATTATTGGGCCGCTAATATTTCAATGGTGAGTAAGTGGATGGGAGAGGAGGAGGGAGCGGCGTGGAAGAGATTAGAGAGGGCGTCCTGTAGGGGGACTAGCCTACAGGCTATGGTGACAGCCCCATTCCCGTTCTCACCGAGGAACTACACCACAAGCCCGGTGGTGGTGGCTACACTGAAGATTTGGGGACAGTGGAGACGGCATAGGGGAAAGACTGGAGCCTTGGGGGGGGTCCCCGATAAGAAACAACCATAGGTTTGCCCCGGGGGGAATGGATGGGGAATATGGAATGTGGCAAAGAGCAGGAATAACGCAACTGAAAGATCTGTTTGTGGATGGGAAGTTCGCGAGTCTGGGAGCGCTGACCGAGAAATATGGGTTGCCCCAAGGGAATGCATTCAGGTATATGCAACTGAGGGCTTTTGCGAGGCAACAGGTGAGGGAATTCCCGCAGCTCCCGACACAAGAGGTGCTGGACAGAGTGATCTCAAAGACATGGGTGGGGGATGGTAAGGTGTCAGATATATATAGGGAAATGAGGGACGAAGGGGAGACTATGGTAGATGAACTAAAAGGGAAATGGGAAGAAGAGCTGGGGGAGGAGATCGAGGAGGGGATGTGGGTAGATGCCCTAAGCAGGGTAAACTCGTCGTCCTCGTGTGCCAGGCTAAGCCTGATTCAGTTTAAGGTATTACACAGGGCACATATGACTGGAGCACGGCTCAGTAAATTTTTTGGGGTGGAGGATAGGTGTGCGAGGTGCTCGAGAAGCTCAGCGAATCATACCCATATGTTTTGGTCATGCCCGGCACTACAGGGGTTTTGGATGGGGGTGACAAAGGTGCTTTCAAAAGTAGTAGGAGTCCGGGTCGAACCAAGCTGGGGGTTGGCTATATTTGGGGTTGCACAAGAGCCGGGAGTGCAGGAGGCGAGAGAGGCCGATGTTTTGGCCTTTGCGTCCCTAGTAGCCCGGCGCAGGATATTGCTAATGTGGAAAGAAGCCAAGCCCCCGGGGGTGGAGACCTGGATAAATGACATGGCGGGGTTTATAAAGCTAGAGCGGATTAAGTTCGTCCTAAGGGGGTCGGCTCAAGGGTTCACCAGGCGGTGGCAACCGTTCGTCGAATACCTCGCAGAAAGATAGACGGAATGGGAAAAAGAAGGCAGCAGCAGCAGCCCAGGATCGCGGGGGGGGGGGGGGGGGGGGGGGGAGAGGAGGAACCAGAAGGACTCTCAGGGTTGTTAATATATACTGTATAGTATGTATAGGTCGTTGCTACAGATAATTATATATTGGACTGTTAAATTATATTTTTGGAGAGTGTTACTTGTGACAAGGCAGTTGCCAATTAGGGCTAGTTTTCATTTTTGTTATTTATTATTTATTCATTTTTTGTTTATAAAATAGGTCATTGTTATTTGTGTTGTTATAATATTGTGTAAAGGATGCACAATGTACTGTGTTGGTTGACCAAAAATTTTCAATAAAATATTTAATTAAAAAAAATGAATCTCTGACAGGTTCTCCCACCAAGTATGTCCTGTACTCCTGTCCTGTTTCATCATTGGCGCAGAATTCACTCCAAAGGGGCCATCCATTCCCTTTGAGATATTTTCTGATCTCATCTTCCCATACGGGACACTGTCCTAGTCTACTGGTCGCTGAGACCTCAAATTCTTGGGGGTTCATACGTGTTCCATTGCCTTCATTGCCATTTTCTCTCTATCCCTGGGTTCTCTACTGAATTTGGAACAGGGGGTGATAAAGTGGTGATGTAAACACGGGTACGGCTTATGCTATTTTCCGGCCTACAAAACTCCCGACAGTTTTACGCAACAAAATCTCTCAGGTTTACCTTATATCCCTGTTAGTACGCATGCATTAACACACTTCCGAATCTTGGACGCTTCATCCGTATCGTTCTCACACTTGTGGTTTTTCTGTTTCCAATTGGATTCCAATTCAAATTTTGGTTCCCTCGGAGTGACTAGGCCACTTCTAGGTCGAGTCCCGGTGGAGTCGCCAGTAAATGTTGCTCTCTTTGGTTGGCTCTGAATATGGCGGTCAATATGGTCGCCTTCCTTAATTCTAATTATGTTTGCTCTGGAGTCGCCAGGTATCTTTCAATACCGCCACAAGGTTCAAAACCGAATACTGATCAAAGACTCGGTACACCAGTTAGTTAGTTCAAAGTCAATGCTTGTTTATTTACACACACAGTTAAATATACTCATGCACGAAACTCTACAGACTAAACTATCACTCCTGCTAAAGCCTATACTTAGCTTCGGGCGCCCACTCAACAAGAGGGACAATGGCCGTTGTTTGGTTCTGAGGCTGCTGGGGTCGAACTGGTACAGGGGAACAGCAAAGGTCGTCTGTCTGGTAGCGTGCGTTGACCTTGGACTTACTTGCTTCTGGTGCAGCTGGTGGACAGGTCTCTCCTCGGTGAGAGCTGGATCCAAGAGAACGATTCTCTCTTGGGGGCTCCTTCTTATACCCCAAGGGGCTTCGTACTCTTTTGGGCGGGCCTTGAACTTGGCCCCAATCAATTGGGCCGTTTCTTGATCATTCCTATTGATTTCATCCAATAAAGGGGTGGGTGCCCTGATGGCTGGGCGTGTCGTAGGTGGCCGTTGGCCTGCTTTGTTTCGGTTTCCTCTGGCGCCGGGGTGTCTGCCTTAGTATCGGTTACTCAAATGTTACTCTTTTGTTCCCGGAGATGGGCCATTAGTATGCTAATGGGCCTACAGTTTTGGTCTTGTCTGGGAGCTCCGGCTCCAGTATACAGACAAGCTCTGAACCTGCTTGTTTTCTCAGCATTATCCATTTTCCCTTCAATCTTTGCAAAGTGTCCATTTTGTAATCGGGAAGTGGCCATCCTAGATGGCTACACCTCCACAACCCAAAGATGTGCAGGGTAGGTGGATTGACAATGCTAAATTGCCCCTTAATTGTGAAAAAGGAATTGGCTACTCTAATTTCTTTTAAAGACTACCGCTGAATGAAGCCAGGCGAAAATGGGAGGACGAACTGGAATGGAAGTGGGATGGGGACTCTGGAGCGAAACACTGAGTCGGGCCAACTCTACCTCCTCCTGCGCTCGGCTAAGCCTCATGCAGTTCAAGGTGGTGCACAGAGCTCACCTAACCAGAACCTGAATAAGCAGGTGTTTCCCGGAGGTGGAGGCTAGTTGCGAACGGTGCCAGGGATTCCCTGCCAACCATGCCCACATGTTCTGGGCCTGCACAGCCTTCTTCGAGGCGATGTCCAAGGTTGTGGGGGTGAGGGGAGATCAGCTGGCGATCAGCACCACCCACAGCTGCAGATTGGCTGGCAGACCTGTTGGAATTTCTCCTCCTGGGCAAGATCAAATACACCATCCGAGCGTCGGACGAGGGCTTAGGCCATTCTTCAGTCTGCTCCAAGACCTGTTCGAAGCCAATAGTGATTAGGAGGAAAGGGGGGAGGGGGCATCAATGAGGGCAGACAAGATCTCACATAACAGATAGGAAGAAGGTGGGAGGTGGGGGGAGGGGGGGGGGCGGCAAGGGATGAATCTAGAGAAGTACCAGCAAGGAACATGGGAAAAGAGCGAGGTGGTGAGGCAGAGAGCTCCCTCCAGTGAAGCATAGGGGTAGCAACAACCACAAAATGGAAGAAAGAATATAAAAATACAACACCGTGGCGAAAAAAGGGGTCAAGATGGAGCACGACTATCAACGGGGGGAGGGAGGGGTGGAGGGGAAGGGAGAGCAAGGAAAACGGGGTACTTGTAAATTGTACATAAGAAACGTAAAGTTCGCTGTAAAGTTTGCGTTTTTTATATATCTAATTATTAAGTTGTTAAATTGGAAAATTCTAATAAAAATATTTATTATAAAATGTGGCAAACATGTCCGCAAAGTACTCAGTCAGCCTCTGGCACTTCACCCCCTAAGGCAAGCCCATGATCCTCAAGTTCTGTCTCCCCAGCCTGTTCTCCAGGTCCTCCAATTTGTTTCTGTGGTGGTACGTATTAGGGGTAGTACGGTACCCTGTGATGCCGAGAGGCTATTGATAGACAGACATTGGGTCCTGATTGGATCTGCCGCCTGCTGGCTCCACCCAGTAAGGCGGAGTATAAGAACATGGGTTCTCCCAGCAACCGCATTCTATAACTGAGCTGCTGGGGAACAAGTCTGCTTAATAAAGCCTTCGATTGACTTCATCTCTTCTCGTCTCGTGAGTAATTGATTGTGCTACAATTTATTAAGCAGACTTAAAAGACTATGGAGCTCCAGATCGCCCCGAAGTGTCTGCGAATCAGCCCCCATGCAGCAAATTCAGCGGCCGTATTTAAACACTGGCTAGCGTGCTTTGAGGGATACCTCTGAACGGCCCCGGCCAGACCACAGAAGACCAGAAAATGCAGGTCCTGCATTCCAGTGTGAGCCCGGAGATCTACACGCTCATCGAAGACGCGGAGGATTTCCCGACTGCACTCACCATGCTGAGAGGGATCTACATTCGGCCCGTAAACCAAGTCTACGCATGCCACCAACTCGCGATGAGACGGCAATTCCCCGGAGAATCGCTGGACGAGTTCTACAGCGCGCTGCTAATATTGGGAAGGAGCTGCAACTGCCCATCGGTGACCGCAAACGAACATACGGAGCTGCTAATCAGGGATGCTTTTGTGGCAGGTATGACCTCATCCCAAATTCGCCAGCGACTGCTGGAGAGAGACTCACTCGGGCTCACTGAGGCACGGGCCCTTGCGGCCTCCCTCGATGTGGCCTCACAAAATGCCCGCGCTTACGCCCCCGACCCCGCGGCAGCCCCTTGGGCTCCGTGGACCCCCGTTGCGACCGACTCCCCGGCACCCCCCCCCCCCCCCGCAAGCCTGCGCGGCCAGAGCACCAGACCACCCGGGGGGGCCCCGCTGCTATTTTTGTGGGCAGTCGAAACACCCCTGGCAGCACTGCCCGGCCCGCTCGGTCATCTGTAAAAGTTGCGGCAAGAAGGTACACTATTCAGCGATGTGCCAGTCCCGGGGGGTCGCCGCAATCTCCGGGGGAGAACGGGGACAGCAGACACAACCCCCCCAACGATCCATGTGCGGCCAACGGGCGCCGCCATCTTTGGTCCGGAACTCCACGCGGGGGGGATGGGCGGCGCCACCTTGTGACCCTCCGGCCACGTGTGATCCATGGGCGCGGCCATTTTGTCCGCCCCCGACCGCGTGCGATCCGTGGACGCCGCCATCTTGGCTGATAGCCAAGGACCCCAGCATGGACGGCTCCACGGGGCTTGAAGAAAACGCCCCGATGCAGCAACCACGACTGGCTTCGGTGACCCTGGACCAGTCGCGGCCCCGGACACTCCAAACGGCAACAACGACGGTGCTGGTTAACGGGTACGAAACGCCATGTCTGATCGACTCTGGGAGCACGGAAAGTTTTATCCACCCGGATACGGTAAGGCGCTGTTTTCTTTCAATCAATCCGAGTAGCCAAAAGATTTTCTGGCAGCGGGATCCCATTCCGTAGAAATCAAAGGGTTCTGCATCGCGAACCTAACAGTGCAGGGGAGAGAGTTTAAGAATTATCGGCTTTATGTCCTCCCCCACCTCTGCGCTCCCACTCTCCTAGGGTTAGATTTTCAATGTAACCTCCAGAGCTTGACGTTCCAATTCGGCGGCCCTATACCCCCACTCACTATCTGCAGCCTCGCGACCCTCAAGGTTGAACCGCCTTCCTTGTTTGCGAACCTCACCTCGGATTGCAAACCCGTCGCCGCTAGGAGCAAGACGGTACAGCGCCCAGGACCGAACGTTTATCCGGTCTGAAGTCCGGCGACTGCTGAAGGAAGGCATAATCCAGGCCAGCTGTAGTCCCTGGAGAGCTCAGGTGGTAGTTGTAAAGACCGGGGAGAATCAGAGAATGGTCGTAGACTATAGTCAAACCATCAATAGGTACACGCAGCTAGATGCGTACCCTCTCCCCCGCATATCCAACATGGTGAATCGGATTGCACAATACAAGGTCTTTTCCACCGTGGACCTTAAGTCCGCATACCATCAGCTGCCCATCCGCCCGAGCGACCGTAAGTACACTAATTTTGAGGCAGACGGGTGGCTCTACCACTTTTTAAGGGTCCCATTTGGCGTCACTAACGGCGTCTCGGTCTTCCAACGGGAGATGGACCGAATAGTTGACCAGCACGGTTTGCGGGCCACGTTCCCAATTCTCGACAATGTAACCATCTGTGGCCATAACCAGCAGGACCACGATGCCAACCTCCGCAAATTCCTCCAGACTGCTAACGCCCTGAACCTCACCTACAACAAGGAAAAATACGTGTTTAGCACCGACCGTCTAACCATCCTTGGCTACGTAGTGCGGAATGGAGTGATAGGCCCCGACCCTGAACGCATGCGCCCCCTTATGGAGTTCCCCCTCCCCCACTGCTCCAAAGCCCTGAAACGCTGCCTGGGCTTCTTCTCTTATTACGCCCAGTGGGTCCCCCACTACACGGACAAGGCCCACCCGCTAATTCAGTCCACTACCTTCCCCCTGTTGACAGAGGCCCGCCAGGCCTTCAGCCGCATCAAAGCGGATATCGCAAAGGCCACGATGCACGCAATCGACGAGTCCCTCCCCTTCCAAGTCGAGAGCGACGCATCCGACGTAGCTCTGGCAGCCACTCTCAACCAAGCGGGCAGACCCGTGGCCTTTTTCTCCCGGACCCTCCACGCTTCAGAAATCCGCCACTCCTCAGTGGAAAAGGAAGCCCAAGCCATAGTAGAAGCTGTGCGGCATTGGAGGCATTACCTGGCCGGCAGGAGATTCACTCTCCTCACTGATCAACGGTCGGTAGCCTTTATGTTCGATAATGCACAGCGGGGCAAAATCAAGAACGACAAGATCTTGAGGTGGAGGATCGAGCTCTCCACCTATAACTATGAGATCTTGTATCGTCCCGGAAAGCTGAACGAGCCGTCCGATGCCCTATCCCGCGGCACATATGCCAGCGCACAAATAGACCGTCTCCAAGCCCTCCACGAGGACCTCTGCCACCCGGGAGTCACTCGGTTCTACCACTTTGTGAAGACCCGCAACCTCCCCTACTCTGTTGAGGAGGTCCGAACAGCCACCAGGAACTGCCAAATCTGCGCAGAGTGCAAGCCGCACTTTTTCAAGCCGGATAGAGCGCACCTGATAAAGGCTTCCCGACCCTTTGAGCGCCTCAGTCTGGATTTCAAAGGCCCCCTCCACCGACCGCAACACGTACTTCCTAAACGTGGTGAACGAATACTCCCCTTTCCCTTTCGCCATCCCCTGCCCCGACATGACCGCGGCCACGGTCATTAAAGCCCTCTGCACCATCTTTACACTGTTCGGTTTCCCCGCATACATCCATAGCGATATGGGGTCCTCTTTCATGAGCGACGAACTGTGTCAATTCCTGCTCAGCAAGGGCATTGCCTCGAGCAGGACGACCAATTACAACCCCCGGGGGAACAGTCAGGTAGAGAGGGAGAACGGTACGGTCTGGAAGACCGTCCTACTGGCCCTACGGCCCAGAAGTCTCCCAGTTTCCCGTTGGCAGGAAGTCCTCCCGGATGCCCTCCACTCCATCCGGTTGCTGATGTGTACCACAACTAATCAAACACCTGACGAGTGCCTCCTTGTCTTCCCTAGGAAGTCCTCCTCCGGAACGTCACTTCCGACCTGGCTGGCAGCCCCAGGACCCATCTTGCTCCGAAAGCATGTGCGGGCGCACAAATCGGACCCGTTGGTCGAGAGGGTTCATCTTCTCCATGCGAACCCTCAATATGCCTACGTGGCATACCCCGACGGCCGACAGGGCACGGTCTCCCTGCGGGACCTGGCGCCCGCCGGAACTCCCCACACCCCCCAACACCAATCACCCCCTCCGTCCCGCCGGCGCACCCCACGGCCGCTGCCTTCCTGGGTGGATCGGTCCTCCTCCCGTGCCCACCCAGGAGTAGTGAAACAGGAACAAACAGCGCGACACTCCCAGAGACGACAGTGCCCGAGCCAGCACCTGCACCACCACCGGGGCTGAGACGATGGACAAGGACGACCAGGGCACCCACTCGACTCGTTGAATCTGCGTGACAAAGCAAAATCTGTAAATAATTCAATAGCCCAGTAAAAGCGGCAGTGTAAATAGTTAACCGTTGATATCAATGCATAGCCACTGTGTTAAGGGAATTCCAGTACCAGCTTTGTAAACCCCTAGCACCATGCGACCCACCACCCCGCCGGGTTCTTTTTTAACAAGGGGTGAATGTGGTGGTACGTATTAGGGGTAGTACGGTACCCTGTGATGCCAAGAGGCTATTGGTAGACAGACACTGGGTCCTGATTGGATTTGCTGCCTGCTGGCTCCACCCAGTAAGGCGGAGTATAAGAACCCGGGTTCTCCCAGCAGCCGCATTCTGTAACTGAGCTGCTGGGGAACAAGTCTGCTTAATAAAGCCTTCGATTGACTTCTTCTCGTCTCGTGAGTAATTGATTGTGCCACAGTTTCTTAGCCCTTTATTGCTCTCCACCACCCCATCGGCTCCTCACCTATCAAGGATATGCTGCGACAATGGCACCCCCACCCCTTCATCTTCTCTCTTCTGCTGCACCTCCATTGATATCTTCGTCAACGCCGCCTTTATCGGGGCAAGCGTCTCCTCCACCCACTCCTTGAGCGAGGTCATTATCTCTCTCCGATGCACCTCAAGATTTTTGCCAAACACCCTTTCAAACTCCCCCGATGCCACCTCGGTCAGAGTTCCAATCGTAATGGGAGCAGCTCCACCTGACGAACCAGCACTCACCATCTTCTCTACTGCTGGACTCACAGCAGCACTTGTTGACAGACGTTCGCTTACCTCCTTCCTTCCCTGACCTTTCTTCTGGAACTTTGACATCCACCGTTTCCTTAGAACCTCCCACACCAGATCATCCAAAAGGTACCCCTGAGACTGGACATAAAGGTCCAAAAATTGAAGACTCTAGCAGGAGTCACCCAACGTGTGACGTCCTACATGCTGCCACCGGAAGTCCTTCAGGCATAGAAAAGTTTAGTCCTTTTTAGATTTCCTTGTGGGCCAGGACGCGCAGACCCCCAGCCTTTCCTCCTCCAACCACAAGTACCACTGACACGAGGTTTGGGCAGAATTTGGGCCTGCTATATTCACCCAGCCTCCCCTTCGCCCTCCGGCTCCACCCCACCCATCCTGCAATTAAAATCATGGCCTTGTTTTTTTATTGCTTTTCACCTTAACTGTGGAACATTTTTAGAAGAAGACGGTAATTGCACCAGAGAGAGAACTTACACAGGAGGAAGATTCCTAGCAGTTGCCCTATAACCCCAAACCCGTAGAAATCCTGTGAACGCAAGGTATTGGCACAGCAGGTGATGGGAAGTAGGAGGGCGCATGCTACCTCGGGGCTACCTTTTCACCTCACTTAATTCTCTCATTGATTTTCTGACTATAAAACATATAATGCAAACCATCATCATATCTTTTCTCCTGAAAGCTGTATATAAGGGCAGCTCCTTGTAATTTCTCTTCTTTAAGGTTGTCAGAGCAAGCTGAGTCAGGCCCCTATTGATCTTCACAACACATAGCATTTTGAATTTATATACCTTTAAAGTAATGTCACGTCCCAAGGCAATGTAGCTCCTCTATTCCTCACAAGCACCAGCTCAAATATAACCTCATTGAAGATTTAGACCGAGAGCCGGAGGGGAACAAATTAGATAACAAACATAGGGCGTTATCCAGCGGCCGAGTTGCGCTCTCCCTTGAGCGGGGTGTGGCTGGTGAATGTTAGGAAAGCCCTCTCGTGGGCTTCCAGGCAGTCTACATGCCTCGCAGAATTCACCCAAGTCCCGCGAGGCGTCGGGAGTCAGAATCACGGCCACAAGGGGCGGGACCAAATTGCGCGCGCCAAAGCAGGTTTTAAACCGACTTCAGCGTACTTACCTAGCATCCGCTGGCCTCCCTTGATTCTCCGGCCTCCCCAGCAAGGCAGGAGCTATGCGTCATTCAGCACTGGTCCATACAAATGTGGACAAGGCGGAGTGGCACCCAGCAGGTCTCCCGTACCATCGGAGACTCCTGGGCGGTCAGGGGCAGTGAGGGGTGGCTCCCTGTCCCACCTCCTGGAACTCGGGCACTTTGCACTGAACAGCTGGCTGGAGCACTGTCCGGGTGCCAGGGCTGCAGTGCAAGGGTGCCCAGTTGCCAGGGTGACACTGCCAGGGGGCGAGGGGGACCATGCCCATGAAATGAGGGATGGGGGTAGTTTGAAGAATAGGCGTGTGCAGGGCAGGTAAGTAGGGGCCTCTGGGATGTTGGAGTGTGATGGGCTGGGGGTCCTGGAAGGGAGGGGGTGCTGTAAGGAAATTCGGGGGGGGGGGGCGAAGAAGGGAGACCCCCCCCCCCCCTCCCCCCCCGAACCCCATAGTGGGCTGTCCTCACGTGGGGGGTGGGGTTATTGCCATGTGTGTGGGGGATGACATTGCCCATGGATGGGGGGTATGGGGGACCCACAAGCTCACTTAGAGATCAGGGCACCCTTTCAAAATAGCAGCCCCAGCTCTAAGTTCAGCTCCTCATTGTTAAAAAAATTCTAAAAGCACAATTCTCCAGCCTCGTTACGCTCTCGCAAAATGAGGCCGGTGAATAGCGGGAGAGGTTAAAAACGAGAATCTCGCCAGGCGTCAAACAGTTTGCGATGCAAACGGCCTGCAACCTTAGACAAAATCTCGCTGTAGCATGGCAAGAAACCAATTATCACCATTTAAACTCTATTTCAATACAATTAACAAGCCATTCCGTATCCAACGGCCTCCCATCATTCAGCAGGCTCCCCAGCAAGTGGCCACGCTGGCACCGATTAGTACTTTCGAAAAACATGAACCTGGCGGAAGGACTTTGTGGGAAGCTTAGGAGGTGAGTAGCCATCTTTGCTCTCAGGGAAAGAGTCCGGGGGCACTGGGCTTTCCACCTCAGTGCTCGGTGGGGGGCGGGGGACCCTCGGCTGGTGTTGGGTGACCCTCCGCAAGGGTGGGCCGCCCTGGGAGAGTGGGGGGGGTGGTGCTGTGGGGCAACTGTGCGGTACAGCACCATGTCAACCCCTGGATCATGTGTACCCGTTCCTGGCGCAACCCTTTGTCCCTGCCTGCCTGCCCCACCAATCACCTATAACCCACCGACTGCCAAGGCCTCTGGCCATGCGGCTGATGACTATTGCTATAGGGAAGTGGCAATCGCGGTTAAGTGAGCACTCCACACAACCCAAATGGATCCCTGTGGGTGGGCGGGCCATGTAGCACCTGGGAGTCATTGATTAGCATCTCAATCACACCTTGATGTCTGGACACTGTGCCTGAACACTGCGGGAGGCAACACCACACAGGCAGCTGCCAACATCCGAACACCCAGGGGATGAGACACAGTTCCGGGGATATGGCCACAGCCGGAAGGTGGGTGGGTGCCATGGGGGTGGGGAGATACCTGGAGGGATGGGCCAAAGGTTCGGAGGTATCAATACTTCGGAGGTATCAATACTTCTAGAACAGTTGGTTCTTCTCCTAAGGAATTATGAGAGGAGAATTATGGCATAATTGCAACCCTTTGGAGCTTCAGGAATATTTGTCAATCAATAACATTTATAACCCTCTCTTGCTGTTATAATTTGTTCCCTGGGCACATTGCTTCACATACAGATCATGTTGCTGATGTTCCCAGTGGCAATCTCAAAGTATAAAAGGTAAGCTTGGTTCTGACTTATTGGACATTTCCTGGAACTTTGGTGGAGTTTGTGTGTTTTCCATAACTGTCATGGAACCCATTACTAAATTGAAGCTTCCATTTGTGCCTCTGATGAATGGAGGTATGTTTGTAATCCTAATGTAGGGACACTAGTGATTCCGGAACATATGTGGTGTAACCAGTCTTACCTGACATTTCTATTTGTTTTTCCTTCAAAAAGCCAAAGTGTAAGGGGAATCTCGGGGGAAAGTCTTTATGATGCAGTTGTGGCTGTACTGTAATAATTCTTTTTTTTAGTATAAATTTAGAGTACTCAATTTTTTTTTTCCAATTAAGGGGCAATTTAGCATGGCCAATCTACCTACTCTGCACATCATTGTTTTGTGGGTGTAAGACTCACGTAGACATGGGGAGAATGTGCAAACTCCACACAGACAGGTGACCTCGGGCCGGGATTGAACCCAGGTCCTCAGCGCCGCAATGCAGCAGTGCTAACCACTGTGCCACCCTGCCGCCCAGCACTATAATAATTCTACAAATGCTCAGAACAGATACATTGCAGAAAAATGGTGGCAAAGTGGTCTGGAACTTGTTCACAAATGGCTTTGGGATAAATATCTCAGATCTTAACAACCCATTTCATATGAGTTGATCATGTTGGATAATCATACACATAAATCTCAGGAAAATAATATAAAAGTGATCTCATCTCTACATTAATCCGAATACTGAGCAGGAGTTTATTGTACCTGATAATCCCTATTGCCTCCTGTCTTCCTTGAAATGCATATAATACATAAAGGAAGCAGAGATTTAATGCAACAGATCTTCACCTCATTTTCCAGTTGGTAGGATCCACTTTGCTGATAGGATAGTGAGGGGAGATCTAGAGGCCAAAAGTCAAAACAAGTAGATTTCACTTCTGGCTTTTCCCCACTTTTTTGTCTTAACAGTGATAACAAATAATTGTTTATTGGAAACTAAGAACTTCATTTTTTTTTCAACAGAAGTCACTGGATCTTAATCAAGAGTTTTAACTTTGGCAATTTTTTTCCCTGTAGACTTGGGACACTAATACAGCTCTAAAGCTGCTCCAGCAGAGATCCTGAACCAGGGATTGAGGCTGAAACTTTCCTGGTTGTTGATTTTGTAATATTGGTTGGTTCATTCGCCTAATAGGCCATCAAGGGAGATTCTGTAGTTTTCAGTAGAGGAATGACCAAATAGTCTTTCAGTTCTTTTGTATAGTTTAAAAAAAAATTCTGATGCCTATTTTCAATTAATTTATGATATATGGCTTCCAAAGGCAGGTCTATCCGAAGCAGAACAGGAACAGATGAGGAAAATGCTTAATCAGAAAGAGTCTAATTACAACAGACTGAAAAGAGCAAAAATGGACAAGTCATTATTTGTAAAAATTAAGACACTGGGAGTCGGTGCTTTTGGGGAGGTCTGCCTGGCTCAAAAAGTGGATACCAATGCTCTGTATGCAATGAAAACCTTACGGAAGAAGGATGTGCTGAGTCGGAATCAAGTGGCTCATGTGAAAGCAGAGAGGGATATTCTGGCTGAAGCTGACAATGAATGGGTAGTCAAACTCTACTATTCTTTCCAAGATAAAGAAAACTTATACTTTGTGATGGATTACATCCCAGGTGGAGATATGATGAGCCTCTTGATACGAATGGGAGTTTTCCCAGAGTCCCTGGCAAGGTTCTATATTGCAGAACTGACCATAGCCATTGAGAGCGTGCATAAAATGGGATTTATTCACAGGGATATTAAACCTGACAACATCCTGATTGATCTTGATGGACACATTAAACTCACTGACTTTGGTCTTTGTACTGGATTTAGGTGGACTCATGATTCCAAATACTATCAAAAAGGTGAGTCTTGGTTGTATAATTTAAACATTTTCCTTTATTGACTTACACATGTTGCCTATATTATAGAATGTTTTGCATGTGTTCATTTAGTGCATGATAGAGCAGTATTGTACTTGTATTGTTAGCAGAGTATCAGTTTGAGTTATAGCACAAAATGATAGCCTGGCATCATCTGTTTCACTTGTAACAGTGTATGCACCATAGAACCACGACAGTACAGAAGGAGGCCATTCTGCCCATCGAGTCTGCACCTACCCTCTAAAAGAGCTCCCTAACCAGGCTCCCGCCCTATCCTAACCCCCATAACCCCACCTACCTGCACATCCCTGGACACACTAAGGGGAAATGTAGCAGACCAATCCGCCTACCTGCATATCTTTGGACCATGAGAGGAAACTGGAGCACCCAGAGGAAACCCACGCCAACATGGGGAGAAAATGCAAACTCCACAGAGACAGCCAAGGCTGGAATTGGGCCCAGGTCCGTGGCGCTGTGAGGCAGCAGTGCTAACCACTGTGCCGGCCCCAAGGAGGTGTGGGAGGAGGTAAAAAGGCAGGTTTTGCATCCACTGTACATGTCTGGAAAAGTAACATCATAAAAGTTTAGAGTGGACCAGGGTGTCATGGAAAGAATGGTTCCTTTGGTTTGCTTAAAGGGGAGGCAGGGGAGGGGATGGGAAGGTGTGCTTGGTGGTGGCATCATACTGGAGGTGGTCGAAATGACAGAGGATCATCTATTAAAACTGGAAATGTTTAATTAACTTGCTTGACTGTTTTGATGCAGTAGCAGAGAGGGTTGATGAGGATGTTACGATCCCAGTTGGTGATATAACTGGACAGGAATATGCCAGAATGGCTCAAAAGACTGGGCGGGATTCTCCGTCCCGCCAGACCTGTTTTCTGGCACGGCGCTCCCCCGCCAGCAGCGAGATCCTTTGTCCTGGCAGTGGCAGGACAATGGATTTTCCATTGTGGCCACCTCCACACGGTTGGGAAATCCACCAGCGTGAGTGCACTGCCAGCGAAGAGGAGGATCCTGCTGACAGAGAATCCCGCCCCGTAACTTTTAATTGTTTTTAATAAAACGTAGAGGATGAGTCACTGGACCGCTAATTCGTTTTAATAACAAGAAAAAACATGGGCTGATTTCTCCATTCTGGAGTCTTAAGTGTTGACGCCATCATGAAAAGGGTGGAGTTTCCCGACGGCGTGATCGGGTCCCCAGCTGCAGCGATTTAACCGCTCCCAAGGGGCTAGCACGGGCTTATTGGGAAACTCAACCGCTGTTAATGGACCGGCAGCCGATTCGCCGGTTCCGTGATTGACGCGCGGCCGCACATGAACCATTCTCCCCCTCACACACAAGCGTCGCAGCCAACATGGCTGCAAGGAGAGCAGCGCCGCGCTTCCGCAATGCCGAACTTGAGACCCTCCTTGACTCCATGGAGGAAAGGAGGTCAGCAGACGCCATTGTTCGCCATGCCTGGGCAGAGGTGGGAGACGCTGTCAGCGCCATCGGGGTGGTGACCCAGACTGGAGACCAGTGCAGAAAAAAACTGCACAACCTCCTCAGGGCGTCCAGGGTGAGTACCCAGCGCTGTGCCCCTTACCCCACACACATGTGACCCGGCACGCGAACCCCCCACCCCCCTCCAACCAACCTGACCCATATAGCTGCACCCATGCCAGCCACAATGGTCGGGTGCCCTGGCCACTGATGCCATCAGATACCCAACCCCGGGGCTGCATGCGCCGGGCCGTCTAACACTGTTGCTATTTGTGTTTGCCCCCCCCCCCCCACCCCCAGGACAAGGCTGCGCACAACCGCCGGGAGAACAATGGAGGTGGACTACCAGACCTGCGACCCCTCACCGTGCCCGAGCAGAGGGCACTAGACATTGTCAGCGGGCCGGAGGAGAGAGGTCACCGACGCAGAGGTCGGCGGCGCTCCCCCTGCCTGATTGCAGGTCCTCACGACAAATGTATGCCCACCCCAAACCCCCTCACCCCACACCCCCAACCCACTCACTCCTCGCCTCACCCCATACCCCAACCCCCTTCACCCCACACACCCTCTACCACACCCTCACTCCAGCCCAAACCACCTCACGCCTCACTCCCGTCCGGCTGCCGAACCATACATGCCGTCTTGTGTCTTACAGGACCAGCCGGGGATGGGCCCGACACATCCGGGGCTCCCGCCCCCAGCGACTGCCAGAGCCGGTGCCCCCCAGACAGCCGAGCACCAACGGGGGGAGCAGCCGGAACACCAGCCCTCTGCCCGAGACTACTCAGGACACCAAGACCTAGGACACCATGACCCAGGAGACCCCGGAGTTCGGGTCGGATGAAGACACTGACTTTCCATCACAGCTGTCTCCAACACCCTCCACCATCTCAGAGACTATCACTTCGGTTGGGCAAATTAGTGAAGAGGCTTCTGCGACACTCATTGGTGCGCACCACACAGTCGTTCCGGTACAGCAGGTTGAGGTAGGAGCAGCCGAGGGGCCGGACGGTCGGAGTGCAGTCCGGCCCCAGCAACCAGCTGCCGGACAGACAGGTCCCGGGCTCCTGGAAGATCCAGTCCCACCCACAGTGCAAGTGCAGGCTGAGACCCAGGGACTAGAAGAGGAGATGAGGGCTGGCTTACAGCACCTGCAGACGCAGGTGGAGGAGTCCATCCGCGTGCAGGAGCAGGGAGTGGTGCCGGTCATGCATGCCACCCAGGCCGAAACCGCTTGGGTGGCGTCCGTGGTGGAGGCAATGGGGGCGACGGTGTTGGACATGGGTCAGCGTGTGCAGGGCCTGGGGCATTCTGTGCAGGCGGGGACCATGGCCCAGAACAGGGCTGTCCACTCACAGGCAACCATGTGCCAGAGCCACCTGGAGATTGCAGCGGCGCTCCTCAGCATGGCCCAGTCACAGCAGGCCATTGTTATGAACATCGGCGGCATTACCCAGGTGATGGCCCAGTCACAGCAGGCCATTGCTGAGAGCATCAGCCGGCGTCGCACAGGCACAGAGGGAAGTGACCCAGTCCCAGATGGAGATGGCCCACTCCCTGTGCTCCATGGCCACTAACGTTCAGACCTTTGTCGATACCAGAGTGGGCATCCAGGACTGGTAGCGCCAGGTGGCGGGGAGGCCTCGGGGGATGATCCGCTCGCTCCCCTGTCCCATGGAGAAGCCCGGGGGCCATCGGGAACCCCGAGCAAGGAGGAGGTGTTGGAGCCCGTGCCGGTGAGTCCTGCAGAGGAGGTATTGGAACACCACAGCACCTCGGACTCCCCCCTCCTGTTCCTGGTGCATCTGGTGGACAGCGGTGGCACCACGCCACCGAGGAAGTCCGAGGACCAGCCGCGCCCTTCCAGGCCGCCCCAGGAAACATGCGTCAACAGGGACCCTCGCCGCATGGCAGGAGTCACAGCAGTCCGCCTCCACGCCTGCTGTCTGGGGTACCATTTAGGCGCATCATTAGGGGCCGTAAGGCCAGAACGTTAGACACCAGTTAAGTTGGCACGGGTGCAGGAAACAGTTTAGATATAGGGGCTAGGACACAGACTGTATATACCTCTTCACATTAAACACCTGTTAACACCGTTGAAACCTGCCTCTGTGCTCTGTCTGATGGGGGTGGGGCGGTCAGTGATGGCCACTGGGAGTGAGGAGTGGTGGATGAGTGAGGCCCAGTGGGTGGAACGTGCAGCCCCCCCCCCCCCCCCCTACCCCCGATGGACCCATCACTTTGTCTCCAGCAGGCCATGTGATGGACTGGCCAGCTCGCATGCAGGGATCACCCAGGTGGATGGTGCTAATGTGAACATGAGTCAGACATTGTCTAACGATGTTGAGCATGGAGCTCATCGCAGAGTGGGCTGTTATCATCCTCCATCCCATGAACCAGACCCACTGTCACTGGTAACCCAGTGTCCCAGCTTGTAGTGCCGCAGGTATATATAACGGAGTGGGGTGTGCATGCGGGTGGCTTGGTGGTGTGGGGGGTGAGAGTGGTCGGTGGTGGAAGGTGAGGATGTTCGGTGGTGACGGGGTACGGTATTGTGGTGTCCGTTCCCCTGCCCAGCAACCCCCCTCCGCCCTAGTTGGCAAAACATGTGTCGATTAATGTGTCGCATGCTCGCTGGTCCTGGAGGTTCTGTTGTGCGGCCTCCCGTGCCTGGCCAGTCCCCATATCCCGCTCATTGTCCCCTCCTCCTCATCCTCCTCGTCTGACGAGGCAAGCCCTTGCTCCTCATCCTCCTCCAGCACATCACCCCTCTGCTGGGCTATATTGTGGAGGACACAGCAGACCACAATGATAAGTCCAGCCCTCCTTCCCTTGTACTGAATAATAATAATGATTAATCTTTTATTGTCACAAGTATGAAGTTACTGTGAAAAGCCCGTAGTCGCCACATTCCGGCGCCTGTTCAGGTAAGCTGGTACGGGGATTGAACCCGCGCTGCCGGTTTTGTTCTGCATTACAAACCAGGGGCGGGATTCTCCGACCTCCCCGACGGGTCGGAGAGTCGCCGGGGGCTGGCGTGAATCCCGCCCCCGCTGTGTCCCGAAGTCTCCGCCACCAGAGATTCGGCGGGGGCAGGAATCGCGCCGGTCGGCAGGCCCACCCCTGCCGATTCTCCGGCCCGCGATGGGCCGAAGTCCCGCTGCTGGAATGCCTGTCCCACCAGCGTGGATTAAACCACCTTGAACGGTAGGACAAGGTGGCGTGGGCGGGCTCCGGAGTCCTGGGGGGGGGCGCGGGGCGATCTGGCCCTGGGGGGTGCCCCCACTGTGGCCTGGCCCGCAATCGGGGCCCACCGATCAGCGGGCGGGCCTATGCCGTGGGGGCACTATTTTTCTTCCGCCTTTGCCATAGTCTTCACTGTGGCGGAGGCGGAAGAGACCCCCTCCCTTGCGCATGCGCGGGGATGACGTCAGCAGCCGCTGACGCTCATGCGCATGCGCGGAACCGCGTCGCCCGGCGAAGACCTTTTGGCCCCAGTTGGCGTGGCGCCAAGGCCTTTCCCGCCAGCCGGTGGAGCGGAAACCGCTCCGGCGCGGGCTTAGCCCCTCAAGGTGAGACTTCCGCACCTTTGGGGTGGCCCGACGCCGGAGTGGTTCCCGCAACTCCATCAGGCCGGAACCCCCCGCCCTGCCGGGTAGGGGAGAATCCCGCCCCTGATGTCTCGCCCACTGAGCTAAACCAGCCCTTAAAAACAAGGGAGAGAGCAGGATTAACAGGAAGATCCTTACATTCCCTTAAAGAACATGAGTGAGCCAGATGGGGTTTTAGGACCATCAACAATGGTCATCATTATACTTTAAATTTTAGATTTTTATTGAATTCAAATTTCACCATTTGCCATGGTGGGATTTGAACCCAGGTCCCCAGAGCATTACTCTGGATTACCATCCAGTGACAATACCACTATGCCACCACCTGGAGGGCCCCTCCAGAGCGGTCCACGCACCTGAAACCCATCTTCAGAACCACCTGAATGTTCATGGAGAGGTACTCCCGTTGGTGAACAGCGGCCTGTTATCCGCCGGTGGCCGTAGGGCGACATGCACCCCATTGAATATCCCCACACCCGGGGCACGGCGGCGAAGCCCGCTGCCCAGGCAGCCTGGTGGGTGTGATCCGTAAGGGCATACAGGGCACTCGTAATGGCGCAGATGCACCTGTCCGCCGATACTTGGGAGATGCCGGACAGGTTCCCACTCGGCGACTGGAATGGCCCTTTTGCGTAGAGGTTGAGGGCCACCATAACCTTGACGGCTACTGGGAGCGGGTGTCCTCCCCCATTCCCCTACGGTGCCAGATGTGCCATCATGTGGCAATGTGTCTGACAGTCTCCCTGCTCATCCGCAGTCTCCTCCCGCAGGCCCAGTTCGGGGGATGGGGTGGGGGGGTGGGGGGGTGGGGTTGGCACCCACCCATACGGCTGTTTACTCGGCGTCCACCCAGGGGCCAGGGTGGGTGGCCAACAAGATGGCCACCGTATTGGGGCTCGGTGCGTGGGCACCGCCCCGTCCTGTCGGGGGCTCCACTGCTGCTTGGCCTGCCTCTTCCCCTCCCACCCCCCCCCCCCCCCCCCCACCCCCCCCCCCCAGAAAACACAACGTCCGATACGGGAGCCCGCAGCCCCCCCACGCAACCTCCTATCTCCCCTCACAGCCAGCACGCTAGCTTCACGATTTTTAAAAGGTGGGTAGAAGCACGGCGTCGGGAGATCAGCCCATCCGGGGCACAGAATCGCTGAGAATCTGTCGTCAGGACCGATAATGAGATGCATACTGTACTTCCAGGCCGCGCAGCGGGCGCCTCGATTTTGTCGAGTTGGGGGGGGGGGGTCTGGAGAATTCTGAATCGGCGCAAAACCGACGTCAAGCCCGATTGCAGCGTCGTAGCCTATTCTCCGGCCGATAGTGTTTCGGGATTTCGGCGTGATGTCACGGAGAATCCAGCCCCATGTATTTAAGATGAAAATGTTGTATTTATGATACAGTGCACATTTACTCTCCCCTTAGCTGAACAATTACAGGTTTTGGGGTTAACACGGATTTCAAAGTACACCTTAATCTACAATCGGCTCATTAACACAAAGTCCATCTTAAGCATGCAAGATGACTGGGCAGAGATACTCTCCACTCTGAACCCAAGTGAATGCTTGTGGATGTCTCCTCAGAATCCCCCCAGATGATTGTCACGTGAGGGTTTCTAAACTCCCCTCCCAAATACACGCTCTAAAACCTTCTCTCATAATGATGCTTTCCCTTAGTGGTTTACACTCCAAAATCTGGACCAGGTTTCCCAAATTGCACTTTTAAACAAAGCTTCTGCTCCACTTTTAACAGCAAATCCAATCCAGGATTACACCAACCCCTTTAGGACTACTTTGCCTCAGCCACTTTTACACAAACTCCGAGATCCAACCTCTGATTTCCATAGTTATTTCATTGTCCACAGGCTGCAGTAAAATCTCACAAATCTGAAAATCACTTCAGATATCTTTCTGGATCTCAGCCTTCTTACCAGCTCGGTCTGTCTTTACTGAACAGTTCTCCGTTCAAGTACCTTTAATCTCAGACGTCTTGGAAATTTCTCTTCACTTTTTTAGTTTCCTCAACTAGCTGCTCTTCAGATTTCTGCAGTGGTTTTCTTACCCATTGTTCCATGCATGATCCTTGGCTATTCTTCTAGCAAAGTTGAGAGAGATGTTCCCTCTCTAGCCTTTTAAACCAATTGCTTCGAGCAGAGCTGTGAAAGCTACTTTCTTTCTCATTACTTATCTCCATTTGTTAAGCAACCCCCACATGCTTGCGCTTTTTACTTATTCGTCACTCTGTAGTCCTTTCTAAACACAATAGAAACACAGTTGGAACTTAACCAACCCCCACACATACAAACATCTTTGTCCAGCATGAACCTACCTACAGATTTTACCCTTCCAGGCACAGAAACATTAAATTAAACCCACTTAAAAATATACAATTGGCGGGATTCTCCGAAATGGAGGCAGAGTGTTCGTGCCGTCGAGGTTCACGACGGCGCGAAACGGCCCCTATCCTGACCGATTCAGGGCCCGATAATGGGCTAGGAGTGGCGCCGCGTCATTTACATGGGCCAGGCCTTGGCGCCGCGTAAAGGCGGCGCCGCATACATGACGCGGCTGGCGCCGCATAACTGGCGTCACCCGCACATGCGTGGTTGCCGTCCTCTCCGAGCCGCCCCGCAAGAAGATGTCTGAAGGATCTTGCGGGGCTGCGGAAGAAAGGAGGTCCTCCTTCACAGAGGCCGGCCCGACGATCGGTGGGCACCGATCACGGGCCAGACCCCATTTGAGACCCCCCCCCCCCCCCGGTGCAGGATCCCCCCTCGCCCCCCCGCAAGCCGCCCCCCCCAGCGTTCCCGCACTGTTCCCGCCGGCAGCGACCAGGTGTGGACGACGCCGGGGGGGGGAACCCGCCGTTTTGGGCAGGCCGCTCAGCCCATCCGGGCCGGAGAATCGCGGGGGTACCGGTGAATCGCCATTTTGGCTGTCTCGGGCGATTCATTGTACCGCGCCGCGCAAAACGCGATTGTGCCGATCTGGCCGCTTCCGTGAATCGCGGGAGGGCGTCGGACCGGCGTCGCGGGAAAATTTGGCGACCCAGGCGATTCCCCAGGCGACCCAGGCGGAGAATTGCGCCCCTTATTCCTAATGTTTACCAATACAAATTCCTTACAACTACCTTTGTTTTCCTGACAAGGGTAACACTGTTGGTGTGGTGTACAGGGACTTCAAAAAGGCATTTGATAAAGTGCAGCACAGCATATTTGTGAGAAAAATTGGAGCTCTTGGATTTAACAGTAGCAACATGGATATGAAATTGGCTGAGTGACAGGAAGCAGAGAGGAGTAATTAATGGATATTTGGAGGAAGGTTTATATTGGAGTCCCACAGGGGACGGTGTCAGGACCCAGGCTCTTCTTACCCTGATTTATATAAATTACATAAACTTTGTAATAAGGGGCACAAATTCAAAATTTCTGGATGATACGAAACTTGTGAACGATGAGGATTGTGCAGAATTTCAAAAGAGCATAGGTTGGAGGAATGGGTGGACATATGGCAGATTACATTTAAATCAGAAAAGTATGAAGTGATTATTTTGATGTAAATAACATGGAGAGGGTACAATTCTAAAAGGGGTGCAGGAGCAGAGGGATCTGGGTGTACATGTGCATAAATCGTTGAAGGTGGCAGGACAAGTTGAAAGCAGTTGATAAAGCATATCGTAGCCCAGGTATTATTAATAGGGGGATCAAGTACAAAAGTAAATAATTTACGTTTGTAATATTCTTGTATAAAACAATGGTTTGGCCTAGGCTGGAATAGTGGGTCTAGTTCTGGGCGCCACATTTTAGGAATGACGTGAAGGCATTTGTGAGAGTGCAGAAAAGATGCAGGAGATCGGTTCCAGGGATAAGGAACTTCTGTCAAAACCCTCAGCCATGGCCGTCACCGACTGCACGATGCCTCGGACACCTTCATTAATGGTGCCGACATCGTGCACCAGGCTCTCCATTGCGGTCGCCACCCTAGCAGTGTTGGCCTCGGTGCAGCGCATTGCCGGCGACATTCCCACGCCTGTAGCCTCTGGGACTCCTGCAAGCCGCTATGGATCATAGAATCATAGAATTTACAGTTCAGAAGAAGGCCATTCGGCTCATCGAGTCTGCACCGGCCCTTGGAAAGAGCACCCTGCCTAAGACCACACCTCCACCCTATCCCGACACCTCCGCCCTATCCCCGTAACCCCACCTAACCTTTCTTTGGACACAAAGAGCAATTTAGCATAGTGAATCCACCTAACCTGCACATCTTTGGACTGTGGGAGGAAACCGGAGCACCTGGAGGAAACCCATGCAGACACGGGGAGAACGTACATACTCCGCACAGACAGTGACCCAAGCCGGGAATCGAACCTGGGACCCTGGAGCTGTGAAGCAACTGTGCTACCGTGCTGCCCCTACTGGATCTGCTGGAGTGTCATTGACATCTCCCTCTGAATGTCCCGGCCGCACCTATCATCTCCATCACCTCCGGGATGACGTCTTCCACAGTCTGAGCATCAGGCTGGGACCCAGTTGGGTCCTGGGATCCAGCAGATCTCCGACTGCTGTCTTGCCTGAGGGTTCCTGCCTCCACCTGACATTCATCAGCAGCAGTGTGGTACTCACTAGATTGTGCCCCAGAAGCCTGACCACTAACCTGTCCCACTGAGGTGGTGTTGGGTGGGGATGACAGCTGTGACGCTTCGATCGTGTCTTCCTCGGACCTCTCCTCTGAGGTGGTCTCCTGGGAGGCTGGAGAGGGGGCTGCCCAGATTGATCCTGTACCGTCGGCTGGAGGACCTGCGGGAGAATGGAAATGTGTGTTTTTTTTTGGAGGGGGGGGGAGATCAGTCAGTAAGGCAATAACAACTCGCTTTTGGCAGGTCCTCCATGTGGGGCCAGGTGGTTCCTCACCTCAGCAGCCTACGCCAGCCTACGCATTGGTGATCTCCCTGACCTCGGCCACACCGGTCACATCCAGGGTACGCTCCTTGAAGTTGGTGAGGATCCTGACGTCTGGTACACCACCACCAATCTGGGCCCTCTTCCAGCAACTGCGGGAGAGCTTTTCCTGAGGAGACACAGAGAGGGCATCGATAGCCATATGTGATGTTCACAGTGGTGGGGTGGGGTGCGGGGCGGGGGGTTGGAAGGAGGGGTTGTGCCGGTTGAAGAAGGGAGGGGCTAGAGTAAGGGTTGGGGGGTTGAACAGGCAGGGGAAGGAAGGGTTAGTGGGTTGAAGGGGAGGGGGGTAGTCGCTCCCGTGGGGGTGGTGGTGAGGTCTCGGGGGGAGGGTGGGATGGGGGCGGCATTAGTGTCTACTCACTCGTGCTGCCCAGTGTAGGTCATTGACCTTCCTGCACTGGAGGCCAGTCCTCCTGGTCACACTCCCCAAGCTCACTGCCGCTGCCGCCTCGTTCCAAGCAGTACTGACTGCCCTATGGCTGACCCTCCTGGACCCTCGGGGGAACAGACATCCCTCATGGCCTACACAGCACCTCCTCCCCAGATCCGCATCCCCGAATCTTGAAGCTGGTCCCCTCGGCACCATTATTGCGAGCTGCCTGGGGTTTGCCGAGCAAGTGCAACTTAATTGCTGCTCAACCTTGTTAGTGGTGGGCTGGTGCATACGGTGCCAGCGAATGAGCTGGTGAGCTTCCATTTGCGGCGAGAAGCCCGTGAAGCCTCGCTAAGTTGACCAATTAATGTTGAATAGCATTGCTGGACTCGCTGGGCCGAGTGCAGGGATGCTTCCGGCAATTCCCACTCGCTACAATACTTCGCAAATCTTTCCGGAGAATCGCACCCTTAGAAATTTTTGGGGTGAATCGCACCCAAAGCCTTTGCAGGAATGGAAACTTGTGAAACATTTTGAGCGTTGCGAATCTCTCATGAGATTCAAAGGCCTCTCGCGTCACCAAGTCAGGCGCGACAAGTAAATCGTGACCAAAGCTGAGAAGAGACTGGACAAAGGGAGAGAAAATAGTCACAGTAGGAAGAAATCAGTTCGTTGGGGCAGGAACAGGCTGAAATGATGGATCTTCCAGGGCAGTCCTGACTGTGACACTTGGAAAGAAAATAGAAGTGGACTGTTCAAGGTTCAGGGAAAGCAATTGGAAGTATATTTTTTGTCTCTTTTTTCTTTGTTATTTCCTTTACTTCACATTCACATGACCTCTATCCTGTCACTCACACCTCCTTTTGATGCATCTTTTGTTCCTTTATTACTCCCTTTGGCCTTGCACCATGGAACTTCTTGTCATTTAACCTCTCCTGCTTGCCACCCTATCACAGACTTTCTCTTTTGTTTTTCTTCCTATCTTCCCTCATTCGCTGCTCAAAACCTTTTCATTTCCCAGTTAGCTGTTCCCAATTCTGATTGAAAAATCCTGCTGAAATATTGGGCAGGAATTTCCGGTCCTGTCTGCCGTGGGAATCGTAGCAGGCAGGACGGAAAATCTGATGGACCAGAAAAGGTAGATTGATTTTGGATGGGAATTTCCGGCGCCAGAAAATTCAGATGATTAACTGTTTTTCTCAACATAAATGCTGCCAAACTTGCTGGATATTTCCAGAATTTTCTGTTTCTATTTCAGCATTCCAACAGCTGCACCATTTTTCTTTTGTATCACTTTGAGACCCTGGCTGTCAGTTTACTTGCTGTGCTTGTAGGAGCTTGTCATCTTGCAGAAGAAAGATCTTTAATCCCAATTGGATGTGGGAATGGAAAAAAATTATCCTGCTTGACCTGCATGATTTAGATTCCTAGAGTGATATTGACAAAGATATGGGGCGAGATTCTCCGACCCCCCGCCGGGTCGGAGAATCGCTGGGGGCTGGCGTGAATCCCGCCCCCGCCAGTTGCCGAAGTCTCCGGCACCGGATATTCGGCAGGGACAGGAATCGCGTCGCGCCGGTTGGCGGGCCCCCCCGCGCGATTCTCCGGCCCGGATGGGCCGAAGTCCCGCCGCTAAGGTGCCTGTCCTGCCGGCGTAAATTGAACCACCTACCTTACCGGCGGGACAAGGCGGCGCGGGCGGGCTCCGGGGTCCTGGAGGGGGGTGCGGGGCGATCTGGCCCCGGGGCCCACCGATCCGCGGGCGGGCCTGTGCCGTGGAGGCACTCTTTCCCTTCCGCCTCCGCCACGGTCTCCACCATGGCGGAGGCAGAAGAGACTCCCTCCACTGCGCATGCGCGGGAATGCCGTCAGCGGCCGCTGACGCTCCCGCGCATGCGCCGCCCGGAGATGTCATTTCCGCGCCAGCTGGCAGGGCACCATAGGCCTTTTCCGCCAGCTGGCGGGGTGGAAATTCGTCCGGCGCCGACCTAGCCCCTCAAGGTTGGGGCTCGGCCCCCAAAGATGCGGAGCATTCCGCACCTTTGGGGCGGCGCGATGCCAGTCTGATTTGCGCCGTTTTGGGCGCCAGTCGGCGGACATCGCGCCGTTTCCGGAGAATTTCGCCCATGGAGTAGTCCAGGATCTGGAAGATCTCAGGTAGAAGGAGATCATTGAATCATAGAATGTGCAATAATTTCACCACATTTGCACAGTGTGTAGCACTGTTGCTTCACAGCTCCAGATCCCAGGTTCGATTCCCAGCTTGGGTCACTGTCTGTGTGGAGTCTGCACATTCTCCCTGTGTCTGCGTGGGTTTCCTCTGGGTGGTCCGGTTTCCTTCCACAAGTCTCAAAAGACATGCTGTTAGTTAATTTGGACAATCTGAATTCTTCCTCTGTCTACCCGAACAGGCGCCAGAATGTGGCAACTAGGGGCTTTTCAAAGTAACTTAATTGCAGTATCAAAGTAAGTCTACTTGTGACAATAAAGATTAATATTATTATTACATTCAATGTCAAAAGTGATCTGAAATTTTTTTAAGAATCTGTTACATCAGGGTTTGGCGAGGACAAGGAAAACTAATCATGCAGGCCTTTCTATCAACGAAAAGCATTTTGTTCTGAGAACTGTTCCATTCAATCGGCAAAGTACAGAGCAGCCATAGTAATCTCTTATATTAGGCTAGCTTGTTGAAGTTAAAGACAGTCTTTCTTAGGGGTGGCACGGTGGCACAGTGGTTAGCACAGTTGCTTCACGGCTCCAGGGTCCCAGGTTCGATTCCCAGCTTGGGTCACTGTGCGGAGTCTGCACGTTCTCCCCTTAGCTGCGTGGGTTTCCTCCAGGTGCTCCGGTTTCCTCCCACAGTCCAAAGATGTGCAGGTTAGGTGGTTCGGCCATGCTAAATTGCCCTTCGTGTCCAAAAAAGGCTAGGTGGGGTGACTGGGTTACGGGAATGGGGAGGAGGTGTGGGTTGAGGGGAGGGTGCTCTTTCCAAGGGCAGACTCGATGGGCTGAATCACCTCCTTCTGCACTGTAAATTCTATGATTCTAATCCAAAGATGTGCGGCGTAGGTGGATTGGCTGTGCTAAATTGACCCTTAATTTAAAACGGTAGTGTTCCTTTATATATTGGTTGTGGAAGATAGGTGCCAAAATAGATTCTACTGTTGTCCAATAATGTTATTATTGGCATCTGCTCTCCTAAATACATTGGAAATCAATTTTACACAGACCCCAGTGGGCTTGCAAGAGGACGAAGGTGAGTGACCATATAAAAGATTGTTCTTGTCTTTTAAATTGTCCCCACAGACATAAAAAAACAAATTCAAATTTGATGAAGATTTCACAGAACCACACAGTGCAGAAGAGGCCCTTCAGCCCAACATGTGAAAAACACCTGACCTACCTACTTAATCCCAATTACAAGCACTTGTCCCGTAGTCTTGAATGTTATGGCATGCCAAGTGCTCATTCAGGCACTTTTTAAAGGATATGAGGCAACCTGCCTCTAACACCACCCCAGTCAGTAAATTCCAGACCATCACCACCCTCTGGACAAAAAAGAGTTTCCTCACATTGCCCCCCTCAACCTCCTGCCCCTCACCTTGAACTTGTGACCTCTCGCAACTTAAACTAAGGGGAACTGCTCACTCTATCCACCCTGCCCCTCATAATCTTGTACACCTCGATCAGATCACCCCTCAGTCTTCTCTGCTCCAACTTAAATGTTCCATCCCAGGCAACATCCTGGTAAATCTCCTCTACACTCCCTCCAGTGCAATCACATCCTTCCTCTAATGTGGCATCCAGAACTCCACTTAGTAGTCCAGCTGTGGCCTCACCAAAGTTCTGTATTCCTCCAACATGACTTCCCTGCTTTTGTAATCTTTTCCTCGACTGATAAAAGCAAGTGTCCCATATGCCTTTTTCACCACCTTATTAATTTGCCCTTCTGCCTTCAGAGAGCTATGGACAAACACGCCAAGGTCCCTTCGTTCGTCAGAAATTAGGAGTTCCATGTCGTTCATTGAATACTTGTCAAATTACCTTATATCACACATTTTTCAGGGTTAAATCCTATCTGCCACTTATCTGCCCATTTGACCATCCCGTCTATATCTTCCTGTAACCCAAGACACTTAACCGCAACATAACATAAACATAGAAAATACCGTCCAATCTTTGTGTCATCCGGAAACTTACTGATCCTACCCCCCACATAGTTTTCTATGTTGTTTATATAAATGACGAATCATAGAGGACGCTGCACAGATCCCTGTGATACGCTAATGGACACTGGCTTCCAGTCTCTAAAGCAACCATCTGTCATCACCCTTTGTCTCCTACAACTAAGCCAAATTTGAATCCACCGTATCAAATTACCATGTATCCCACGTGCATTTGCCTTCTTTATAAGTTGTCAAAGGCTTTGCTGAAATCCATGTCATAGTGAGTTTGAAAATTGATGTCAGCTGGTTCTGTGTAACAATGGGCTCTCATCTGGGGCGGGATTCTCCGACCCCACGCCGGGGTCGATATTTGGCGGGGCTGCGCCGGTCGGCGGGCACCCCCCGCCAATTCTCTGGCCCGCGATGGGCCGAAGTCCTGCTGCTGGAATGCCTGTCCCGCCGGTGAGAATCAAACCACCTCTCTTACCGGCGGGACTAGGAGGTGCGGGCGGGCTCCAGGGTCATGGTGGGGGGGTGTTTGGTACTTTACTTTGGCGGTGTTGAAGATACATTTCTTCTGCCGGAGGCAGATACCGGCTTCTGCCAGATGCAGATGCCGTGCCTCGGGTTCCCCCACAGTGGCCTGGCTTGCGATCGGGGCCCACCGATCCACGGGCGGGCCTGTGCCGTGGGGGCACTCTTTTCCCTCCGCCTCGGCCACAGCCTTCACCATGGCCGACGTGTAAGAGACACCCCCCCTGCGTATGAGCAGGGGATGACGTCAGCAGCCGCTGACGCTCCCGCACATGCGCGGACTTCCACTGGCTGGCGAAGTCCTTTCGGCCCCGGCTGGCGTGATGCCAAAGGCCTTTCACCTTTCTCAAGGTGAGGGCTTGGCCCCTAAATGTGCGGAAAAATCCGCATCTTTAGTCGTTCCCGCCACTCCGACCCGCCAGGACCCCCTGCCCGCCGGGTAGGGGAGACTCCCGGCCCATATTACTAGCACACTGAGGGGGTGTTGTAATTGAGTAGCAAGACGCGAGGTGAAGAGGCCATTGCCCACTCTGATGAAATTGGGGCAGGGGACGTCAAGGACACCCTTCCTGTTCAGATCAATAAGTAGCCAATTAAATGCCACTTAGGCCTTGGTACTTTACTTTGGCGGTGTTGAAGATACATTTCTTCTGCCGGAGGCAGATACTGGCTTCTGCCAGATGCAGATGCCGTGCCTCGGTCCGGTTTTGCAGGCACCCCTGGACGAGCCCGTGATCAGGACGTCGTCTAGGTAGACCGCCACACAAGGTAGGCTTCGCAGCATATTCTCCATTACGCGCTGGATATTGCGCATGCAGAGGAAACCCCAAAGAACAGGTATTTTCATACAACCACCGGTGCGTGTTCACGGCTATGCAGCGTCTGGACTCAGGGACTAGGACCAACTGGAAGTAAGCATGACTCATGTCGAGTTTTGTAAATGTGCAACCTCCTCTGAGCTTCGCATAAAGATCCTGGATCCTAGGGACTGGATAACAGTCCACTCGAGACACAGGGTTGACCATCATCTTCTAGTCACCAGATCAGTGCACTGATCCGTCAGGCTTCATGACCAGGATGACTGGCGCTATCCAGTCGAAGAACTGCACCGGGCATATGATGCTCAAACTCCCCATCTGGTCCAATTCAGCATCTACCTTGGTCGTAAGGCATGCAGGTCAGGCGAGATGTAGCGCAGTTGAACATTTTGGGAGTCGTGACCACAATTCCATAAGTTTTAGGGTACTTTTGGATAGGGATGAGGGTAACCCTTGTGTAAAGGTGCAAACTGGGGAAAGGCAAATTATGATAACATTAGACAGGAATTGAAGAATTTGGATTGGGTGCGGCTGTTGGAGGGTAAATCAACATCGGACATATGGAAGTTTTTCAAGCGAAGTTGATTAGGATTCAGGAAAGTCACGTTTCTGCGTGAACAAAGGATAAGTCTGGGAAGTTTAGGGAGCCTTGGATAACAAGGGATATTGTGTACCTCGTCAAAAAGAAAAAGGAGGCTTTTGTGCAGTCTAGATGAGTGGGGACAGTCGAAACCCTTGCGTATAAAGAAATTAGGAGGGCGAGGAGGAGTCATGAAAAATCCTTCGCAAGTAGGATTAAGGTGAATCCCAAAGCGTTTTATTCATATGTAAAAAGCAAGAGGGTGGCCAGGGAAAGGATTGGACCACTTAAGGACAGTACGGGGGATCTATGTGTTGAGCCAGAGGAAATGGGCGAGGTACTAAATGAGTACGTTTTGCATCAGTGTTCACCAAAGAAAAGGAATTGTGGAAGATGATTCTTGGATAGGGTGTGTGGACAGTCTGGATCATGTTGACACCGAAAAGGAGGAGGTACTGGGTCTTTTAAAAGATATTAACGTGGATAAGTCTCCTGGGCTGGATGGGATTTACCCCAGAATACTGAGGGAAGCAAGGGAGGAAATTGCTTGGGGCCTTAACCGACATCTTTGTATCCTTATTGGCTACAGGTGAGATCCCAAAGGACTGGAGAATAGCTAATGTGATACCGCTGTTTAAGAAAGGTAGCAGGGATAATTCAGGAAACTATAGGCCGGTGAGCCTCACGTTGATTGTAGGTAAATTATTGGAGAGAATTCGAAGGGACAGGATTTATACCCATTTGGAAACAAATGAACTCAGCGATAGACAGCATGGTTTTGTGAAGGGGAGGTTGTGCCTCACTAACTTGATCGGGTTTTTTGAGGAGGTGCAAAGATGATTAATGAGGGGTGGGTAGTGGATGTTGTTTACATGGACTTCAGTAAAGCCTTTGACAAGGTGCCTCATAGCAGACTGGTACAAAAGATGAAGTCACACAGGATCAGAGGTGAGGTGGTAAGATGGATACAGAACTGACTCGGTCACAGAAGGCAAAGGGTAGCAGTAGAAGGGTGATTTTCTGAATGGGAAATTGTGATTAGTGGTGTTCAACAGGGATCTGTGCAGGGGCCTCTGTTGTTTGTAGTACACATAAACGATTTGTTGGAAAATGTAGCTGGTCTGATTAGTAAGTTCGCGGATGACACCAAGGTTTAGAACATAGAACATACAGTGCAGAAGGACGGCATTCGGCCCATCGAGACTGCACCGACCCACTTAAGCCCTCACTTCCACCCTATCCCCGTAACCCAATAACAACTCCTAACTTTATTTTGGTCACCAAGGGCAATTTAACATGGCCAATCCACCTAACCTGCACGTCTTTGGACTGTGGGAGGAAACCGGAGCACCCGGAGGAAACCCACGCAGACACGGGGAGAATGTGCAGACTCCACACAGACAGTAACCCAGCGGGGAATCGAACCTGGGACCCTGATGCTGTGAAGCCACAGTGCTATCCACTTGTGCTACCGTGCTGCCCATTTGTGGAATGGCAGATAGTGTTGAGGATTGCCAGAGGATACAGCAGGACATAGATAGGTTGGAGAATTGGGCAGAGAAATGGCAAATGGAGTTTAATCCCGACAATTGTGAGGTAATGCATTTTGGTAGGTCTAATATAGAGGGGAAATATAACGTAAATGGCAAAACTCTCAGGAATATAGAAAGTCAGAGAGATCGGGGCGTGCAGGTCCACAGATCTTTGAAAGTGGCAACACAGTGGACAAGGTAGTCAAGAAAGCATACGGAATGCTTGCCTTCATTGCACAGGGCATTGAGTATAAAAACTGGCAAGTCATGCTGCAGTTGGTAAGGCCGCAATTGGAATATTGTGCTCAATTCTGGTCACCACACTACCAGAAGGATGTGGAGGCTTTGGAGAGGATGCAGAGGAGGTTTACAAGGATGTTGCCTGGTCTGGAGGGTGCTAGCTATGCAGAGAGGCTGAATAGACTCAGACTGTTTTCTTTAGCACAACGGAGGTTGAGGGAGGTCTACAAGATTATGAAGGGCATGGATAGAGTGGATGGGCAGGCACTCTTCCCCAGGTGGAGGGGTCAGGAGGCATAGGTTTAAGGTCGATGGGGCAAAGTTTAGAGGAGATGTGCGAGGCAGGTTTTTTACACAGTGGGTGGTGAGTGCCTGGAACATGTTGCCAGGGGAGGTTGTGGAAGCAGATACATTAACGCCGTTAAAAAGGCATCTTGACAAATACATGGATAGGATGGGTATAGAGGGATACGGCACAAGGAAGTGCTGAGGGTTTTTGCCAAGGTTGGCATCATGACCGGTACAGGCTTGGGGGGCCGAAGGGTCTGCCCCTGTGCTATATTGTTCTTTGTTCTTTGAGCCATGGGGTCCACTTCCATTCGGGCCATAGCCCCTTTGGTGCCCAAATCATCCTGGAATACTGATGGAAATTGTGTCAGAACCCCTTTAGGGTCATGTGGGTGCATGAGGCACACCCGCTGCCAATCTAACTGCAGGTGACATAACCAGTCACGCCCCAGCAAGCTCGAACTGCTTCCATGGACCACCACCAGAGGACGATTTGCAGATTTTTGACCATACTCGACTGGAACAGTTGAAGTGTCCGCTATTGCCAGTGCTTCCCCCCGTTTAAGTGACTGGCCTTGCGTTGGTGTCCAGCAATGGTCAGTGATTGAAGACAAGACAAAATACGGTCGAACATACGATGACTGACTATAGACACTGCCGCCACAGTGTCAGGCTCCATGCAAATTGGGTGACCATTAAATTGCAGTGAGATCTGTATGAGCGCCAATCTTGGTGCAGTCACGCTGTGTAACTGCTGGCAGATGCTGTCATCTTCTTCCACATCATAAGCCTTGTCACATGGGAGATGGCCGCGGGTGGGTAGATCCTCGTGGGGCCTACTGTTCCCCTGGTCTCTGCGGCCTATTGTGGCCCCTGCTGGTCAGTGGTTGTATTCCTGCTCCTCATGGTTGGAGGGGAAAGTCCAGCGACTTTCCCAGCCTCTATTACGGTGGCCCATGCTATTTTACTTTCAACACAACTTTCAGTATTACCGAAAAGCGAGACATATTGCTGAAGCTTTTTTGTCTTGCACTCATCAGGACAAAAGCAAGAATGCCAAATTTCAAATGATCACGACAATTTATACATCAGGGAAAAAGACTGATGGTTGGCAAGCCAACTCTGCTTGGCTGAGGCATTGCCACTGAGAAAGCAATGAAGAACTATAGGCTCCCCAAGCACCCTGGTCATTGAAAAAAGGTGCAAAGCTTGAACATAATCCTTTTTAAAACATAAATTTAGAGTACCCAAATATTTTTTTCCAATTAAGGGGTAATTTAGTGCGGCCAATACACCTAACCTGCACATCTTTGGGTTGTGGGAGTGAAAACTACGCAGACACGAGAAGAATGTGCAACTCCCCACAGACAGCGACCAGGGGTCGGGATCGAACCCAGGTCCTCAGCGTCATCGGCACCAGTGCTAACCAATGTGCCACTGTGCCGCCTTTTGAACATATTCCTTGATTTTATATTGCTAATGAAGTTTACAACCCTTTCTCCAGCATTTCTGTCCCTATTAAGGAACTCCCTTATTGACCAGCTGACTCCAACCTTTTTTCATCTGGGAATTACATATATAATTTAAATATTACATTGAAGTAAGTGAATGCCCTTTGGCTCTACCGCAAATCTAATGATCGATTATCCATAGTTCTTGCAGGCCATTAGAGACCCCAGATGGTTGGGTGCAAGGCAGGGTGGTACCTGGAAACCTTGCCATTGCCAGTCTGGCACCCTGGCAGTGCCCAGGTGACACAGTGCCAGGCTGGCAGTGCCAGCATGCCCACATGCCAGGTAGGCAGTGCCAGCATGCCCACATGCCAGGTAGGCACTGTAAAGGGTGGGGCCGGAGGTGGGGATGGGGGTCAATAAAATGGGCGGGGAGTTGAAAATGGTGTTGCTGCCGTTCAAAATGGCATCCCGATCTATGAGGAGCCGTTCCTGCTGGCAAGATCAACTCGTCAGCAGGAAATAGAGTGTAGGCTCGGCAGGGATAAACACCCCAAGGCCTCAAAAATGGCTAAGTGCCATTGAATAGCAGGGCGATTCTTGGCGTTGGAGCCGCCGAGAAACCCCGCCAAGCGCACACAAAAGCGAAATCTAACTTTTCTTTCCTGAATTGCACCTATAGCATTTCATTCAGCATTCTTTCCAAACAGTGATTGTGTGTCTTTGCACTGCACAGCGGAGTGGGACATAGCTACTGATACCATTAAGATATATTGAGCAACTTAAGCAATTTATGGGCCTTAATCCTCTGCAACCAACTTTCTGAGAAATGGGCATCATTGTATTGTTAGCCATGTCTTTCTGATATGAATGTATACAGTAACAGTGCTAAATAACATGGTTACAATATTGGGTTCATTGTATTTTTAAATCCCGAATCTTTTATACGATTCTTCTCTGATGTATTACTTTAGTATTTTTTCTTGTATTGAGGCTGTTCATTTTGTATTTCATTATCGAAAGATTTATATCATGTGCCAGTCATTTAAATGGAAGATAGAATAAGGCATGAAATGTAATTTATGAGACTTAAACACAGGTGTCATTTTGAAACTGTTGATTTTCCCAACTCAAAAATATCAATGTAAATAATTGTTTAGATTAATGCAATTTAGATCGATTATTCACATCTGCATTCTGTCAAGGTACCTCAATTCTCATCGCTTGATCGCAGGACTTAAACATCTCGACTCAGGTTAACAAAAAATAGTAAGACTAAGCAAAACATTTTGTTGCGAAAGGAGTTTTTAGTTTAATCTGTTTTATTTCCCAATTTACAAAAAGGGAACCATGACAGACAGGACAGCATGGAACCAAGTGATCTCTGGGGGGACTTATCTGACTGTAAATGTGGCGACAGGTTAAAAACCCTTGAACAGAGGGCTGCGCGACAACACCAAAGGTGCCTCGCCCATTCATTGGTTGGAACTCCAAACTATATAGCCCCTGAGGTTCTATTACGAAAAGGTTAGTGTCACAGAGTTTGTATGATTTCAGTATATTTTTGAAAGAAATAAATGACATAAAAGTATTCAAATCAAAATTCTTCAGCCATTCTGGCAAACTCCGCCCGACCTCTAGCAAGGGTTCACGAGGACAAAGCAGCCCGCTTGATTGGCACCCCTTTCACAAACATTCACTCCCTCCATCACCGACGCACAGTAGGAGCAGTGTGTATCATCTACTAGGAACACGCCAAAGCTCCTTAGGCAGCACCTTCCAAATCCACAACCACTACCATATAGAAGGACAAGGGCAGCAGATACATGGGAACACCACCACCTGGAAGTTCCCCTCCAAGTCACTCATCATCTTGACTGGAAAATATATCGTCGTTCAGTCACTGCCACTGGGTCAAAATCCTGGAACTCCCTCCCTAATAGCACAATGAGTGTACCTGCATCATTTGGACTACAGCAGTTCCAGAAGAAAGCTCACCACCACCTTCTCAAGTGCTATTAGCAATGGGGAACAATTTCTGGCCTAGCCAGCGAAGCCCACATCCTGAAAATTAATTTTTTTTAAAGAATGGCCAAGATCCTGACAGTCTCAGATTTCATGGGTCCCAGCCACTCAGATGCAGTGGTGAGGCAAAACCACCAGCTGCCCCTCTTAAGATCATTGGTATAAGGGAGAAGGACTGAGGAAAAAGACACTCACTTCCATCTCAGCAAACATTGGCTAGTGTATCAAAACTTTGACAAGGAGCAGAGTATGTATATTTCTTCAAACTACCATGACCTGCTCTTCTGGCTCTTCTGATTTTAATTGGGTCAGCAGTAGAATTCAGCACTAGGCATGGCTACAAAACTTTGCACAGTACTCCAGGTGTGCTCTGACCAAGCCCTGTAATTTGAGTAAATTTCCTATACTTGAATCCTAGCCCCTTGTAATATTGCTCTGTTATCACTTCCTTAAAAGTGAATTCTAGCATTTTCCCGATGACTGATTTTAGGCTAACTGGAATGGAGTTTTCCGTTTTCTCTCTCTCCTTTTTTACATAGTGGTGCTATATTTGCTTCCTTCTAATCCTCTGTAACCATGCAAGATTCTAGGAAACTTTGGAAGATTTGAGCCAATGGGCGGGATTCTCCTGTCTCCAATGCCAAAATCGCGTTCAGCGATCGGCCGGATAATCCACATTGGCGCCGAAATTGGGGGCGGCGCCGTTTTTGCCATTCCCACGCTGATGTCAGCACTTAGTCTCAAAATCAGAGAATCCAGCCCAATGTGTTCACTATCCTTGGAGCCACCACTTAAAACTCGATATACATTAACGGGCTGATAGAAGGAACTGAGGGCATTGTTGCTAAGTTTGCAGATGATACAAAGATATGCAGAGGGACAGGTGGTGTTGAAGAAGCGGGGAGGCTGCAGAAGGACTTGGACAGGCTAAGCGAGTGGGCAAAAAAGTGGCAGATGGAATACAATGTGGAAAAGTATGAGGTTATGCACTTGGCTAGGAAGAATAGAGGCATAACTATTTACTAAATGGGGAAAGGCTTCATAATTTGAAGCACAAAGGGACTTAGGAGTCCAAGTTCAGGGTTCTCTTAAGGTTAAAATGCAGTTTCAGTTGGCAGTTAGGAAGGCAAATACAATGTTAGCATTCATTTCAAGAGGGCTAGAATACAAGACCAGAGATATACTGCTGAGGCTGTATAAGGCTCTGATCGGCCCCCATTTGGAATATTGTGAGCTGTTTTGGGTCCCGTATCTAAGGAAGGATATGCTGGCCTTGGAGGGAGTCCAGAGGGGGTTCACAAGAATGATCCCAGATATGAAGGGCATGTCATACGAGGAGCAGTTGAAGACTCTGGGTCGGTACTCGATGACGTTTAGAAGGATGAGGGGGATCTCACTGAAACTTATAGAGAGGCCTAGATAGAGTGGATGTGGGGAAGGTTTTTCCACTAGTAGGAGAGACTAGTACGCGAGGGCACAACCTCAGACTGAAGGGACAATCCTTTAAAACTAAGATGAGGAGGATTTCTTCAGCCAGAGGGTGGTGAATCTGTGGAACTCTTTGCTGCAGAAGGCTGTGGAGGCCAAATCACTGAGTGTCTTTAAGACAGAGATAGATCGGTTCTTGATTAACAAGGGGATGAGGGGTTTCGGGAAGAAAACAGGAGAACAGGGATGAGAAACATATCAGCCATGATCGAATGACGGAGCAGACTCGATGGGCCGAATGGCCTAATGCTGCTCCTATAACTTACAGTCTTATGGATCTCAGGTAAGCAAGGCTGAACAGCCTTCTGTTGGTTCTGCCATGTTCGTAGACACCCGCTGTGGATGACCTGAAGACATTCTGTGGCAGTGAAGAGAATGATATGCCAAAAAGCGTTGGTGCCAGAAAACAACCTTGTTTGATCCCACAATCTTGTGGGGTTCTGATATTGCCCAGTTATAGCTGACCCTATCCATCATGCTGCCATGGTAATAAGATATCAGTATTGTAAGCCTTTTCTTTTAACTCACTTACTGCCCTTAAACGCCTTATTCTGTCCTATGTTATCCTTTATTGTCAGGGCCACTGCGCACCACCATCCCTCGACCCCCACCACCACCTTTTCTATTCTGTCTCTCTTTTTGAAATCTCAAGACCCCTGGAATATTTAATATTTGACCATTTTCCCTGACTTGACCACACTCATTATGCTGTGTTCCTTCCAGTCACTCCCTGCTTATCTTAAACCAAATCACTACACCACTCAATACTCCTTAGATTTATAAATTTGCCCTCACTTGAACTCTACTTGCTCCCTTTTTATTTGATCTACAGCATTGGTTGGAATTTTACGATCACATCGCAGCAGGGGCGGGGCAGCATAACACAGTGAGTCCTTCAAATCTCCATTGACTTTGGCAGGACCAGAAAATTCCACCGGCAGGAGGGGCCATAATATTCTGCCCTTAGTTATTTGGTTTGATATGACTCTGGTCACTGCCTGGTTTAAACAGATCCCTCCCAAAATATCGCCAATATGTCCCAAAATATTCCTCTTTCTCCAATACTGGAACCAGAACCCCATGAATTGAAACCTCCTCTTCCACATCACTCTTTGAGCCACATATTCAATTCTCTGATGTGTTTGACCTGATATCAATTTGTGCATGATAGTAGTACTCCAGAGATGATTACTTTTGAAATTCTGCTTATGAATTTGGATCCTAGCTCCTTAAACGCTCTCGGCAGAACCTCATTTCTATTTCTACCTAATTCATTCATTTCTATGGTGACCACGACAACTAGATTGCTCCTGCTGCTCCAAAGTTTTTCTCCAGCACAAAGTTATATAATCCTGGGACAGGACAGGCAACCCAACCTTTGAATTCCCAGTTGTAGTTGCAGAGAACAGTACCAATCCCCTTGACTGCATTGTCCCCTGCTACTACCACATTCCTTTTCATTCCATCACCCACATGGTGCTGTGGTCAGTTTATTCATCCACCCTACAAACTTTGCCTTCATCCACACAAACCTCTCACCTGCTGGATAAGAACAAAGGCCAAGGCTCTTCCAACACTGCAACTGGGGTCTCCTTACCTGCCTGACCTGCAGTTGTATCCTCCTATTCTTGAACACCGGTATCACTATTTAACCTAAGAGGTGTGACTGCCTTCTGGATCAAAGTGTCCAGTTAACTCCTAACTTCCTGATGCCCCATAATAGCTGTGCCACAGATTCCATCTTAACAACTCTGTGAATTAAAGTTTGTTGAACTGCTGCAGATGTGGTTGTCCAAGATCACAATGCTATCTACAAATTACCAGATGCCCTAACTGTCGCACATCACCTGTATTGCTATCACTGTTTGTTCTTTTTTCATTTAATTAATTAAAGCTTCATAATTTTTTTTTAATAAACATTTTATTGAGGTGTTTTTTTGGTTTTACAATGACAAAATAAACAATATACATAAGTCTGTAAACATAGTGCAAAAAAAGCCTGCTACCTCCCTTGCAGGTCCACCTTTATTAATACCCCCCCCCCTTCTCTGCTGTCGATTAATTTTCTGCAAAGAAGTCGACGAACGGTTGCCACCTCCGGGCGAACCCTAACAGTGACCCTCTCAAGGCAAACTTGATTTTCTACAGACAGAGAAAGCTAGCCATGTCAGTAAACCAGGTCTCCGACTTCGGGGGCTTTGAGTCCCTCCAAGCTAACAGTATCCGTCTCCGGGCTACCAGGGAAGCAAAGGCCAGAACATCTGTCTCTTTCTCCTCCTGGATTCCCGGATCTTCCGACACCCCGAAAATCGCCACCTCCAGACTCGGTGCCACCCTTGTTTTTAACACCGTGGACATGACATCTGTAAACCCCTGCCAGAATCCCCTGAGCTTTGGGCATGTCCAAAACATGTGGACATGGTTCGCTGGCCTCCCCGCACACCTTGCACACCTGTCTTCTGCAACAAAGAACCTGCTCATCCGGGCCACTGTCATGTGAGCCACCTTGAACTGTATCAGGCTGAGCCTGGCACATGTTGTGGACATGTTGATTCTACTCTACGCATCCGCCCAGAGACCATCCTCCATCTCTCCTCCTAACCCCTCCTCCCATTGCGCTTCAACTCCTCAGTCTGTGTGTCCTCTGACCCCATGAGGTCCTTATAGATGTCGGAGACCTTCCCTTCTCCCACCCTCACTCTGGAAACTATCCTATCCTGAATCCCCCTTGGTGGTAGGAGCAGGAAGGTTGAGACCTGTCTACGTAGGAAGTCCCGCACCTGCAGGTATTTAAATTTGTTTACCCTTGCCAATCCGAATTTCTCCTCCAGCTCCCTCAAGCTAGGAAAGCTCCCTTCTATAAACATATCCCCCATCCTCTCAATTCCTGCCCTCTGCCATCTCCGAAATCCCCCGTCCATCTTTCCCGGGGCAAACCGGTGGTTATTATGGATTGGGGACCAGGCCGATGCTCCCTCTGCTCCCACATGCTTCCTCCATTGTCCCCAGACTCTCAGGGCTGCCAACACCATGGGGCTGGTGGAGTACCGTGCCAGCGGGAGAGACAGAGGCGCCGTTATCAACGCCCCCAAACTGGTGCCCTTACATGAAGCCACCTCCATACGCTCCCATGCCGACCCTCACCCTGCCACCCACTTCCTGATCATGACTATATTCGCCGCCCAATAATAGTTACTGAAGTTTGGCAGCGCCAGCACGCCCTCTCCCCAGTTCCGTTCAATCATCCCCTTTTTTACTCGCGGGGTCTTGCCCGTCCATACAAAGCCCGTGATAACTTTGTTAACCCGTTTAAAGAAGGAGCGCGGAATAAAGATGGGGAGACACTGGAACACAAACAGGAATCTTGGAAGGACCGTCATCTTCACCGTCTGGACCTTCCCAGCTAGTGACAGCGGGAGCGCGTCCCACCTCCGAAAATCGTCCTTCATTTAGTCCACCAGACGGACCAGATTAAGTTTGTGTAACCGTTCCCATTCCCGCGCCACTTGAATGCCTAAACACCTAAAACTTCCCCCTACCACTCTAAATGGCAGTTCCCCCAATCGCCTCTCCTGTCCTCTTGCCTGGATAACAAACGTCTCGCTTTTCCCCATATTCAGTTTGTACCCCCAGAATCCTCATGATTTCTTCCACCCCCCACTGGGTCCGACACATACATGAGCAGGTTGTCTGTGTAAAGTGAGACTCTGTGTTCCACTCCCCCTCCGGACCAACCCCTTCCAGTCCCTTGAGGCTCTCAGCGCAATTGCCAGCGGCTCTATAGCTAGCGCGAACAACAGTGGGGAGAGGGGGCACCCTGCCTCGTTCCCCGGTGTAGCCTAAAATAGTCCGATGTCATCCTATTCGTCTGTACGCTCGCCACAGGAGCCTGAGACAGTAACCTGACCCAGTCAATAAAGCCCCGTGAGAATCCGAACCATCCCAGCACCTTCCACAAATATTCCCATTCTACTCGATCAAAAGCCTTCTCTGCGTCCATTGCGACCACTACCTCCACCTCCCCACCTTCTGGGGGCATCATGATCGCATTTAGCAACTTTCTTACATTGGACACCAACTGCCTTACCTTTAAAGCTTAGTAATTAATCGACTTTTTTTAGTTTAACTAATTGCTTCATCTAAGTTAAGTGATAGATTAAATTTAAATATTCACCTGTAAGGGCGACATGGTGGCACAGTGGTTAGAACTACTGCATCACGTCGCAGAGGACCCACGTTCAATCCCGGCCCTGGGTTGCTGTCTATGTGGAGTTTGCACATTCTCCCTGATGTGCAAGGTTGGTGGATTGGCCACGCTAAATTGCTCCTTAATTGGAAAAAAAAAGAATTGGGTACTCTAAATTTATAAAAGTAAATAAATAAATAAATATCTACCTGTAATTTATCAACACTCCTTTTGCTGTGATGTCACTTTGCGATTTTTCTACTACTCTCTCCTAGACCTTGCCCTTTTCTTAGATCTTAGGTATATATGTCTGCATAAAGAATACTAAGTTTTCAATGCTTAGATACGTAAGAAATGTAGCTCTAATTCCTTGGCTTTTTCCAATCTTTTCTCTATACTGAAAATACACCACTTTTGGAGCTTTTCCATATATGCTTGTTAGGTGAATTGGAAGTTCTGAATTCTTCCTCAGTGTACCCGAACAGGTGCCAGAGTATGGCGACTAGGGGATTTTCACAGCAACTTCATTGCAGTGTTAATGTAAGCCTACTTGTGACACTAATAAAGATTATTATTATCAGTGGCTGTTTCCTGCCACTACTCCATTTAACTCCCTGGTGCTCGGGGTTCCTGCACTTTTTAACCAGTTACTGCACCCTGTAGTTAATCGTTGTAAAGCTTTTCTTGTGCCTCTCCACATCCCCTGAAGTAGAGGGTACAGTCTCGTAGTATCAGTTGCCTTCATTCAATCCCCCACACCTGCAACCAAGAGTGCATGAAACCAATTATAATGCCCAAACATCAAGATAGCACTCATCCGAACATAGTACTTAACAAAACCAAGGTGACTTGGGCCAAGGAGAAACAATGCTTCACAAATAAAGATGGACCAGTCTATTGAAGATTATAGGTCGCAATGGGCTATTGTTGTAGAATTTCTTCATGGGTGGTGCCTTGACCCATTCATGTTCAGGTGCTTCATCAATGATCTTCCTTCAGTCAGAAAGTCAGGAGTGGTACTGTTTTCGTGTTGAGTTCCATTTTGAATTTCTGAAATAAGGAAGCATTCCATGCCGGGACCTGGAAAACATCCAGGCTTCAGTTGGCAGGTGGCAGGTAACCTTTACACCACGTAAGTGCTGGGTAAACACCATTTCAGGCAAAAGAAAGTCCAGCATTTTCCCTTGATCTTCACCAAATTCCCAACTGGCAGCATCTTGAGAGTCACCATTGACTAGAAGCTGATCTGGATCAGTCATGTCAACACCGTGACTACAAGAGCAAGTCAGAAGCTGAATAATCTGCCACGAGTGGCTCACTTTCTGACCTCTGAACGTCTCTTCAGAATGTGGAAGTCAAAAGTGCAACCTAATACTTATCTGGATGCGCTCAACTAGGAATTTGTTTAATTCTCTGCTGTGGTCAATGAAATTTAACGATTAGATTTCAAATCTGAAATCTTTCTGCTGTTTATGACTTCTTGACTCAAGTATCGCATAGGAAGGTGCATGGAATGCCTAATCAACATACAATTCTTCTGCCATTGTACTTGATTTCCCCCAAAATGCAATATACTGCAAATAGTTTCTTGAATGTACTCAACTGCAACCTGGGGCGAGATTCTCCGACCCCCCGCCGGGTTGGAGAATCGCCGGGGGCTGGCGTGAATCCCGCCCCCGCCTGTTGCCGAATTCTCCGGCACCGGAGATTCGGCGGGGGCGGGAATCGCGCTGCGCCGGTTGGCGCCCCCCCCCCCCCCCCCCCCCCCCCGCGATTCTCCGGCCCGGATGGGCCGAAGTCCCGCTGCTAGGATGCCTGTCCCGCCGGCGTGGATTAAACCACCTACCTTACCGGCGGGACAAGGCGGCGTGGGCGGGCTCCGGGGTCCTGGCCCCGGGGGGTGCCCCCACGGTGGCCTGGCCCACGATCGGGGCCCACCGATCCACGGGCGGGCCTGTGCCGTGGGGGCACTCTTTTCCTTCCGCCTTCGCCGCGGTCTCCACCATGGCGGAGGCGGAAGAGACTCCCTCCACAGCGCATGCACCAAAGGCCTTTTCCGCCAGCTGGCGGGGCGGAAATTAGTCCGGCGCGGGCCTAGCCGAAGCCCTCAAGGTTGGGGCTGGGCCCCCCAAGATGTGGAGGATTCCGCACCTTTGGGGCGGCGCGATGCCTGACTGATTTGCGCCGTTTTTGGCGCCGGTCGGCGGACATCGCGCCGATACCGGAGAATTTCGCCCCTGATCTCTGCAATGGCTCATGTTTGTATCATAGAACATTTTTATTCCCTCTGCTTCCAAAAATTAACAAAAATAAAGCAAAGTAAAAACCTTCTAAAAATACTTTGTATGTTGCTTGAAGTATACAGAGCTACTTTGAAAATGTTCTGAGTATTTTTTGAGTCATATATTCAAATTGGTTTCATTGACCTCTTTTTCTATTTATTTCATCCCTTCATTATTTCCTTTATATCCCTTCACACGCTACATAACCCACTCTTCAGCATAGGTAAAATCAGGTAAATGGCACAAATTTACCGACAAAGGAGTATGAGTAATAACTATGGTTAGTGATACTTTCACTTCACTAACATTCAAAGCATATAGAAAAAATCTTGCATTTATATAAGGATTGATTTTAATTTCCAGTGGTGGTGGTAGTATAACAGGATCTGTTATATGCCTAAACCAATCTTTGGGCTGATACAGAAAGGAAGTATCTTGAAGATAAATGCATCACAGGCCACATCCTCTTTCATCACCTCCTGACTTTACAATACCAATACTTTTCCAACTTGCCTCCTATCCTTTAGCTCATCCAAAACTCTGCTTGTCTGTATCCTATCGAGCAATAAGTCCCATTTACCTATCACTCCTACCCTTGACGGCCTACTATTGGTTTGCTTGCAAGTCTCGTAAACTTAAAATGCTCAACCTAATGTTAAAAGCCTTCATGACTGTCCCCCTTTCTATTTCTGTATCCTCCTTCAGACCCTGCCCGTAAACTCTCAATTCTTCTGATTTAAGCCTCTTGTGTATCATCTCTGCTGCTCCCTTTACTCCATAATTGGTAGCCGTGCCTTCAGCAGTCAGAGCCTCAAAGATTGAAATTCAATCAATACGATACCACTTCCCTCTTCCAGTTTGAGACCATCCTGAAAGAAGTGAACATTAAAAAGCACCACCTACAGGATTAAGGGGGGAATGCTATTTCAATAAACTACGGCCACATACTAAGTTTAATATATAACAGATGTTCAGTCCATTGTATCTGTGCCAGCTATTTGTTTGAGGAATTCAAAACTAATCCCACTCTCTCCCCAGAGCCCTGTCAAATTATTTACTTCAAAAAATTATCCAGTTTTTCCTCAAAAGGTATTTCATCTACTCTCCACTATAAAGCATTTTATGATCCAATAAGTTTCTGTGTAAAACATACTTCTATAATTCTCCACCCTCACCCTCACAGTATCTATTTTAAATTGATGAGATTCTTCCTTTCTCTCCTGAAGATGCCATCTCTTGCTAGGTGTAGTTCCAAGGGCACTGACTGCGCTTTGATATTGCGCAAGTGGTTTATTTTACATGTGTGCCTCAACAGTAAACCTCTTCAGTCTGATCTTTCTGGAAAGGGTAAACAGCGGAGCCTGATCCTTTGTGTGATGCTCACACGTGCACATTTTCAGCAAAGACTGCTAGATAACGATCACAAGCAAGAACTTTGGTTAATGGTCATCCCTAATACATGTCTCCCCGTGTTTGTGTAGGTTTCCTCCGGGTGCTCCTGTTTCCTCCCACAAGTCCTGAAATTCGTGCTATTAGGTAATTTGGACATTCTGAATTCCCCCTCTGTGTACCCGAACAGGCGCTGGAATGTGGCGACTAGGGGCTTTTCACAATAACTTCATGTCCTGGCAAAAATGTTACCTAACTTTTTTGCAGCTTCTAAGAATTTTCTACCAAGCCCTTCTCAGATTTTTGTTTAGATATTTTCTCCAGCAAAGAGAATATGAAGAGGTGAACTGATAACGGCCTGAAGTGGTTTGATAGATAGATGTAAAGAAAATATTTCAATTTGTGGAGACTCTATTTATGGAGAGGGGCCATAAGACAGTTACCAATAAGGAATTCCGGAGAAACATCTTACTCTGTGATTGGTTCAAATGTGAATCATGGTAAATTGAGGGCAATCTCCATCTCATAAGCGAGATGGAAGCCCAATCTAACAGCCACCCGGGAACTAAACAGCTTTCCAGCGAGAGTTCACCCGGGTGCTGTTTAGCATTCCTATTTAAAAACGGGAACCTAGCGCAATGGCTGCTGAGGGGATCGAAGGGGGGGTGTAGCCATTTTCATTTATGGGCATGTAGCCCAGGGCCACTGGAGCTGCTGCCCCAGTGCTCAGGGGGGAGGAGTCAGGTCGGTGGGCTGGGCGCTTTTGGTCGAGAGTCGCACCTGGGCTAGAGGGATAAGGGACTCAGCGCCGGCGGGTCCTAAATGCCATCCCCCAAAATTGTATATACCCCTCCATGCAGTTGAGCCCCTCAGCCATGGTCATCACTGACTGAGCCACGCCTTGGACACCACCACACAAGACGCTCCCCTCTTGCTGCAGGCTTTCCACTGTGGTCGCCACCCTAGCAATGTTGGCCTCGGTGCCACTCATCGTCGGCATCATCTCCTGTGCCCGTAGCCTTTCGGACTCCTCCAATCGTCTCTGCACTCGCCGGAGTGTCAATGACATCCCCTCCTGAAGCTCACGGCCGAACCCTTGCATGCCTGCATCAGCTCCGGGATAACCTTGTCCAGAGTCTCGGCATCTGACCGGGAATCAGCTAAGTCCTGGGATCCAGCAGACCTCTGACCGCTGACTCCCTTTGATGTTCCTGCTTCCACCAGATGTGCGTCAGCAACTGTGTGGTGCAGTTGTACCCCAGAAGCATGTCCAATACTATTGCCTACCAAGGTGTCTGTCCCTGCATTGGCGGAGGGTGGCAGGCAGGACGGATGCCAGGGGACCGGTGTTAGCTTACCCTTGCGGTCCTGTGGAGGTTATTGGTCTCCTTCCTACACTGGTCAGAGGTCCTCCTGGTCACGCTGCCCGAACCGACGGCCACTGCCACTGCCTCCCAGGTGGCATTGGTGGCCCTGTGGCTTGTCCTCTGATCCCCTCAGGGGAAAAAGATGTCCAGTACCGCCTCCACATCGTCCAGCAGCTTGGCCAGATCGGCATCCCTGAAGCGTGGGGCAGGTCTACCCGGTGGCATGGCTGTGTGCTGCCTGAGAGCTGATTTGGAGGGAGCGTTTATGAGCAGCTCTTCCTTGTTAACGGGGAGATGCCAAGTGTGGTCCAAGCGAACCAGCTGGTGTGACAGCCATTTCAAAAGTGAAGCTCATGGGGGATAATTTCCGGCACGGTCCAAAGCCGACTCGGCCATCGGGAAACACCTGGGAAGTTGCGCCGGATATGGCACTTGGAACTTTTCCTGTTAAATTGCGCCCTTAGTTACATACAAACTTTACTTATATTTGAGGATTGTCTTAACTAATGCCGCCTTTCTTTCAGGTTACACACAACTTTGTGACTGGTGGAGTGTGGGAGTTATACTCTTTGAGATGTTAGTGGGGCAGCCTCCTTTTCTTGCTCCAACACCTGCAGAAACACAAATCAAGGTAGGTACCTAGAGCAATAAGCCATTACCCACTATAAGTATTCTTCTTCATTCAGTACATGAGAATTTATGTTAATTTTGTACACGGTTCAGTATCCCATAACTTCAGTGGTGTACTATATGAAAAAATGGTAGCATAGTGGTAATGTTACTTGGCTAGTATTCCAGATGCCTATTTAACTCTCCAGAGACATGACTCAAAATGCACTACATCAGGTGGGGTAATTTAAACGCAATTAAAAATGATCACAAAAAAAACCATCTAGCCCACTAACCGGGTTCACTAATGCTTTCTCAGTCTGGCGAACATGTGACTCCAGATCTATAGCAATGTAGTTGACTCTCAAATGCCCTCCAAAATGGCCTAGCAAGCCACTAAGTTATACCAGACTGCTGCAGAAAAATTGAATAAGAATGAAAATGAATGGATCTGGTATTGACCTAGGCACTGGACACAGTAAAAACACTCAATGTCCAATCAACCGGGCAAAGTTCTCCGCGTTAACATCTGGGACTTAGCCTGACACAGTTATACTCACTAAATAATATCTTACAGACAACCTTACAGACTCCTCCATTACCATCCCATAAGTATGCTTGTCCCACTGATAGGACAGACTCACCAGAGGTGTAGGTAAAGTGTATACAGGTTGGGCAGGGGAATTTAATGTCGATCACCAAGAGTGGTTAGTGAGCACCACTACTGACCAAATCTTGAAAGTCTTATCAACCAGATTGCACCTGTGGCAGGTGGTAAGAGAACCAACAAAAAGGAAAAACCTACTTGACTTCTTTCTCACAAATCTACTTGTGGCATCCAGAGACCCAGGGTAATGCTCTGGGAGCCCTGGTTCGAATCCCACCATGGCAGATGTCGAAATTTGAATTTTATTTTTAAAAATCTGGAATTAAAAGACTAATGATCACTGGGACTGCGGCGCTGAGGACCCGGATTCGAATCCCGGCCCTGGGACGCTTTCCGTATGGCCCATCCGGGCCGGAGAATCGAGCGGGAGGGCCCGCCAACCGGCGTGACGCGATTCCCGCCCCCGCCGAATATCCGGTGCCGGAGACTTCGGCAACCGGCAGGGGCGGGATTCACGCCAGCCTCCGCCGATTCTCTGACCTGGCGGGGTGTTGGAGAATCTCGCCCCTTATGTCTCGCATGTGGTGGTACAGATGATACAAAGATCTGGGGCGGGATTCTCCGACCCCACGCCGGGTCGGAGAATCGCTGGGGGCTGGCGTGAATCCGCCTCCGCCGTGTCCCGAAGTCTCCGCCACCAGAGATTCGGCGGGGGCGGGAATCGCGCCACGCCGGTCAGTGGGGGCGGGAATCACGCCGTGCCGGTCGGCGGGCCCACCCCCACCGATTCTCCGGCCCGCGATGGGCCGAAGTCCCGCTGCTGGAATGCCTGCCCCGCCAGCATGGATTAAACCACCTTTTGAACGGCGAGACAAGGCGGCGCGGGCGGGCTCCGGGGTCCTGGGGAGGGCGCGGGGCGATCTGGCCCCGGGGGGTGCCCCCACGGTGGCCTGGCCCGCGATCGGGGCCCACCGATCCGCGGGCGGGCCTGTGCCCTGGGAGCACTCTATTTCTTCCACCTTCGCCATGGTCTTCACTATGGCAGAGGCGGAAGAGACGCCCTCCCCTGCGCATGCGTGGGGATGATGTCAGCAGCCGCTGACGCTCCCGCGCATGCGTCGCCTGGCGAAGACCATTAAGCCAGGCTGGCATTGCGCCAAAGGCCTTTCCCGCCAGCCGGCGGAGCGCAAACCCTCCGGCGCGGGCCTAGCCCCTCAAGGTGAGGGCTTGGCCCCTAAAGGTGCGGAGACTTCTGCACCTTTGGGGCGGCCCGACGCCAAAGTGGTTCCCGCCACTCGATTACGCCGGAACCCCCCGCCCCGTCGAGTCGGGGAGAATCCCGCCCCTGTAGACGGGCAGGTAGTATTGAGGAAGCAGGCGGGCTGCAGAAGGACTTGATCAGGCTAGGAGAGTGGGTACAGAAGTGACAGATGGAATACAATGTGGAAAAGTCTGAGGTTATGCACTTTGGAAGGAGAAATGGAGGCATAGACTATTTTCTAAATGGGGAGATGCCTAGGAAATCAGAAGCACAAAGGGACTTGGGAACCTTGTTCACGATTCTCTTAAGGTTAATGTGCATGTTCAGTCGGCAATTAGGAAGACAAATGCAATGTTAGCATTCATGTCGAGAGGGCTAGAATATAAGGGGCGACAGTAGCACAATGGTTAGCACAGTTGCTTCACAGCTCCAGAGTTCCAGGTTCAATTCCTGGCTTGGGTCACTGTCTGTGCGGAGTTTGCACTTTCTCCCCATGTCTGCGTGGGTTTCCTCCGGGTACTCCGGTTTCCTCCCACAGTCCAAAAATGTGCAGGTTAGGTGGATTGGCCATGCTAAATTGCCCTTAGTGTCGCGCCTGATTTCTGCCCCAACCCGCGGGCAGATTCTCTGTTACGCCGGCTGGTCAATGGGATTTCCCATTGTGGGGCAGCCCCACGCCGTAGTACAATCCCCAAGCGCCGGCAAAATGGAGAAACCCGTCCCAGGTCACTGAATATCTTTAAGACAGAGATAGATAGGTTCTTGATTAATAAGGGGATCAGACAATATTGGGAGAAGGCAGGAGATTGGAGTTGAGAAACATCAGCCATGATCGAATGGTGGAACAGACTTGCTGGATTGAATGACCTAATTCTGCTCTTATATCTTATGTCAGGTATAAGCTGATAAGTGGCAGGCACCATTCACCCCACATAAGTACCAGGCAATGACCATCTTCAACAAGAGATAATCTAACTATCTCCCCATGACATTCAGCAGCATTATTATTGCTGAATCCCATATCATCTAGATCCTGGAGATTACCATTGACCAGAATTTCATTGGACTAGGTATTTAAAACCTGGCTACAGGAGCAGGCCAGATAATGTGAATTATGAGGCAAATAACTCCTCTACAGCCACACAAAAGCCTGTATACTGTCAACAAGACACAAGTCAGGAGCGTGATGGAATACTCCCAGTTTGCCTGCATGAGTGCAGCTGCAACAATACTCAAGAAGCCTGACATCATACAAATATCCCATCTACCAAACATGCACTCCTCCGCCACCAGCGCAAACTTGGCAGCAATGTGTACCATCAGGGCAGCATAGTGGCACAGTGGTTAGCACTGCTGCCTTTGGCGTCGAGGACCCGAGTTCGATCCCGGCCCCGGTTCACTGTCCGTGTGGAGTTTGACAAATCTTCCCGTGTCTGCATGGGTCTCACCCCCACAACCTAAAAATGATGTGTTGGGTACTCTGCTACACAGACGAACCAACACGGTTGCGAATGGTACAACTCAGTTTTATTACTAACATTTATTTACAGTGGTAAACTGGTTACTGAGGTTCGATCATAACCCTAGAATCTGTGGACCTTTTCCTAATACTATATTGGAGTGGCACTCAGCACATGGTGGATGTCTGAGTGGCTTGCTGTGAGCTCTGTGCCCTGAGCTGTCTCCTGCTGGAATGCCCGGGAAGTGTCGTGTTCCCTGTTTTGTAGTGTGTATGCTCTTGCCTGTGATTGGCTGTGGTGCTGTGTTTGTGTTGATTGGTCCGTTGATCTGTCCATCAGTATGTATGTATGTTTGTACCATGATGTTTACCTGAATATCATGACAAAAAATATTTGCATGGTAGGTGAATTGGCCATTCTAAATTGCCGCTTAATTGGAAAAAAAGAATTGGGTACTGTAAATTTATTTTTAAAAAAGCAGTGTGTACCATCTACAAGATGTACTTCAGTAACTTGCCAAGGCTCCTTCGACAGCACCTTCCAAACCTGTGATCGCTACCTCCTAGTAAAAGAAGGGTGGCAGGTGCAGATGAACACTACCGCCTGCGAGTTTATTTCCAAGTTGCATATCATAGTGACTTGGAACTATATTTTTGTTCCTTCAATGTTGCTCGATCAAAATCCTGGAACTTCGTTTCTCGTGTACTGTAGGCCTACCGACACCACATAAACTGCAGTGGTTGAAAAAGGCATCTCGACTTCCGGGTGCGGCGATGACCAGCTAAGTCGCACGTTTCGGCAGCTCCTGTTGGAACGGACCTTTGGGCTCTTAATAGGAGCCTCAACGGCAATTTAAACGGCCAAAAACACTGTACGGTAAACCAGAAGGGAATCCCCCCGGACACGCATGGATAAGGGAGAGGATAGCGGCCGGACTGCGGAGGATCCTCTGGAGCAGCGGCAAGGAAGGGAAGCTCAAAGCAAGATGGCGTCGGAAGGTGACCGTTTGTTATGGGGCCCGGACCAACAAGAGTTCCTGCGGCGCTGTGTGGAAGAGCTGAAAAAGGAGTTGTAGAAGGAACTGTTGGCCCCGATATTACAGGCGATTGAAGGGCTAAAGGAGGAGCAGAAGACCCAAGAGCTGGAGCTTCGGGTCGTGACGGCAAAGGTTGCTGAAAATGAAGACGAAATACAGGGCCTGGTGGTGAAGATAGAGATGCACGAGGCACAGCACAAAAGGTGTGTGGAAAGGCTGGAAGTACTGGAGAATAATTCGAGGAGGAAGAATTTAAGGGTTCTGGGTCTTCCCGAAGGCGCAGAAGCGGCGGACGTCGGGACATATGTGAGCACGATGCTTCACTCACTAATGGGATCGGAGGCCCCGACGGGCCCTTTGGAGGTGGAGGGAGCTTATCGAGTTTTGGCGCGAAGACCGAAGGCTGGAGAAATACCTCGAGCTATAGTGGTGAGGTTTCTCCGCTACAATGACAGAGAGACGGTCCTCAGATGGGCGAAGAAAACTCGGAGCTGTAGGTGGGAGAACGCGGTGATCCGCGTATACCAGGATTGGAGTGCGGAGGTGGCGATCCTGTAACTTTTTTTGCGATCCTGTAACTTTTCTCGCTTCCCCATGTTGGGGGGGGGGGGAGTATGAGGGGAACTGTGGGCGCCGGCCATTAGGGGCGGAGCCAAGTGGGAAACGCGGGCTTTGTTCCCGCGCTATGGTAATTATGGCGGGAACAGGGACGCAGGAAGGAGGGGGCCTCGCACAGTGGGGGCCGAGGACAAGGGGGGAAGCCGAGGTCAGCCAGAGTTCGCTGACTTCTGGGAGCAACATGGGGGGTGCAACTACGCTAGAGGGGGATCTAGGGGAGGGGGGGTTAACTGGGTTGCTGCTGCTAAGGAGAAGGGGGAGCTGTTATGGGATGGGGTGGTCGAGGCGGGAGGGCGCCGTCGGGGGGATACACGGGAACGTGGGAACCGGGTGAGGAGCTGAGTTAAAAAAGGGGATGGCTAGTCGACAAGGGGGGGGGGGGTAAAGAGCCCCCCAACCCGGCTGGTCACGTGGAACGTGAGAGGGCTGAACGGGCCGATTAAAAGGGCACGGGTACTCGCACACCTAAAGAAATTAAAGGCAGATGTGGTTATGTTGCAGGAGACGCATCTGAAACTGATAGACCAGGTCAGACTATGTAAAGGATGGGTGGGGCAGGTGTTTCATTCGGGTTTAGATGCGAAGAACAGGGGGTGGCTATCTTAGTGGGGAAACGGGTACTGTTTGAGGCAAAGACCATAGTAGCGGATAGTGGGGGTAGATATGTGATGGTGAGTGGCAGATTGCAAGGGGAGGCGGTAGTTCTGGTGAATGTATACGCCCCGAACTGGGATGATGCAAATTTTATGAGGTGTATGTTGGGACGTATCCCGGACCTGGAGGCGGGAAAGTTGGTAATGGGGGCTTCAATACGGTGCTTGATCCAGGGCTGGACCGGTCGAGGTCCAGGACCGGGAGGAGGCCGGCAGCGGCCAGGGTGCTCAAGGACTTCATGGAGCAGATGGGAGGGGTAGACCCCTGGAGATTTAGTAGGCCTAGGAGTAAGGAGTTCTCATTTTTCTCCCATGTTCACAAAGTATACTCACGGATAGACTTTTTTGTCTTGGGAAGGGCACTGATTCCGACGGTGACAGGGACGGAGTATACGGCCATAGTTATTTCAGACCACGCTCCACATTGGGTAGACCTGGAGGTAGGAGAGGAAAAAGAACAGCACCCACTCTGGAGGATGGATATGGGCTTATTGGCGGATGAGGGGGTATGTTTAAGTGTGAGGGGGTGCATCGAAAGGTACTTGGAGCTTAATGACAATGGAGAGGTTCAGGTGGGAGTGGTCTGGGAGGCGTTGAAGGCGGTGGTTAGAGGGGAACTGATATCCATAAGGGCACATAAAGGGAAGCAAGAGGGTAAAGAAAGGGAGCGATTGCTGAAAGAACTTTTGAGGGTGGACAGGCAATATTCGGATGGAACCAGAGGAGGGACTGTACAGGGAAAGACAAAGGCTACATGTGGAATTTGACCTGCTGCCCACGGGTAAGGCAGAGGCACAGTGGAGGAGGGCACAGGGTGTACAGTATGAGTATGGAGAGAAGGCGAGTCGGCTACTGGCCCACCAATTGAGGAAGAGGGGAGCAGCGAGGGAGATAGGTGGGGTGAGAGATGAGGCGGGAGAGATGGAACGGGGAGCGGAGAGAGTGAACGGGGTGTTCAAGCCATTTTATGAGAGGTTATATAAGGCTCAGCCCCCAGAATGGAAGGAGAGAATGATGTGTTTCTTGGATCAGCTGGAATTCCCTAAGGTGGAGGAGCAGGTTAGGGCGGGACTGGGAGCACAGATTGAGATGGAGGAGGTGGTAAAAGGGATTGGGAGCATGCAGGCGGGGAAGGCCCTGGGACCGGACGGATTCCCGGTGGAATTCTATAGGAAGTATATGGACCTACCGGCCCCGCTTTTGACGAGAACCTTTAATGAGGCTAGGGAAAGGGGGCAGCTGCCCCCGACTATGTCGGAGGCAACGATATCGCTCCTTTTGAAGAAGGAAAAAGACCCGCTGCAGTGTGGGTCCTACAGGCCCATTTCCCTTTTAAATGTAGATGCTAAGCTCCTGGCCAAGGTGATGGCGACGAGGATAGAGGACTGTGTCCCGGGGGTGGTCCACGAGGATCAAACTGGGTTCGTTAAGGGGAGACAGCTGAACACGAACATACAGAGATTGCTAGGGGTAATGATGATGCCCCCACCAGAGGGGGAGGCGGAGATAGTGGTGGCGATGGACGCCGAGAAAGCATTCGACAGAGTGGAGTGGGATTATCTGTGGGAGGTGCTGAGGAGATTTGGTTTTGGAGAAGGGTATATCGGATGGGTACAGCTGCTGTATAGGGCCCCGGTGGCGAGCGTGGTCACGAACAGACAGAGGTCTGATTACTTCCGTCTTCATAGAGGGACGAGGCAGGGGTGTCCCCTGTCTCCGTTACTGTTTGCATTGGCGATTGAGCCCCTGGCCATAGCACTGAGGGGCTCCAGGAAGTGGAGGGGAGTACTCAGGGGAGGAGAAGAACACCGGGTATCCTTGTATGCAGATGATTTATTGCTGTATGTTGCGGACCCAGTGGAGGGGATGCCTGAGATAATGCAGACACTCAGGGAGTTTGGGGAATTCTCGGGGTACAAATTGAATATGGGTAAGAGTGAGTTGTTTGTGGTGCATCCGGGGGAGCAGAGCAGGGGAATAGATGACTTGCCGCTGAGGAAGGTAACAAGAGATTTCCGGTACTTAGGAATTCAGATAGCCAGGAGTTGGGGAACCTTACATAGGCTTAATTTAACAAGATTGGTGGAACAGATGGAGGAGGATTTTAAGAGATGGGACATGGTGCCCCTGTCACTGGTGGGTAGGGTGCAGGCGGTCAAAATGGTAGTCCTCCCGAGATTCCTCTTTGTGTTTCAGTGCCTTCCGGTGATGGTCACGAAGGCTTTTTTCAAGAGAATTGAGAAAAGTGTCATGAGTTTTGTGTGGGCCGGGAAGACCCCGAGAGTGAGGAGGGGGTTCTTGCAGCGTAGCAGGGATAGGGGGGGGCTGGCACTACCGAGCCTAAGTGAATACTACTGGGCCGCCAATATCTCAATGGTGTATAAGTGGATGGGAGAAGGGGAGGGAGCGGCGTGGAAGAGATTGGAGATGGCGTCCTGCAAGGGAACCAGCCTCCAAGCAATGGTGACGGCCTGTTGCCGTTCTTCCCGAAGAAATACACCACAAGTCCAGTGGTGGTGGCAACACTAAAAATTTGGGGACAGTGGAGACGACATAGGGGAAGGACAGGAGCCTCGGTGCGGTCCCCGATAAGAAATAACCATAGGTTTGTCCCGGGGAGAATGGATGGGGGATTTGGAGCATGGCAGAGAGCTGGGGTTGTGCAACTGAGAGATCTGTTCGTAGACGGGACGTTTGCGAGTCTGGGAGCGCTGACGGAAAAATATGGGTTGCCCCAAGGGAATGAATTTCGATACATGCAACTGAGGGCTTTTGCGAGGCAGCAGGTGAGGGAATTCCTGCAGCTCCCGATGCAGGAGATTCAAGATAGAGTGATCTCAGGGACATGGGTGGGGGATGGTAGGGTGTCGGATATATACAGGGAAATGAGGGACGAGGGGGAGATCATGGTGGATGAGCTGAAGGGGAAATGGGAAGAAGAGCTGGGGGAAGAGATTGAGGAGGGGCTGTGGGCTGATGCCCTACGTAGGGTAAACTCGTCGTCCTCGTGCGCCAGGCTAAGCCTGATACAATTCAAGGTTTTACACAGGGCGCATATGACCGGAGCAAGGCTCAGTAAATTTTTCGGGGTAGAGGATAGGTGTGGGAGATGCTCGAGAAGCCCAGCAAACCACACCCACATGTTTTGGTCATGTCCGGCACTGCAGGGGTTCTGGGTAGGGGTGGCAAAGGTGCTTTCGAAGGTGGTGGGGGTCCGGGTCGAGCCAGGCTGGGGGTTGGCTATATTTGGGGTTGCAGAAGAGCCGGGAGTGCAGGAGGCGAAAGAGGCTGATGTCTTGGCCTTTGCGTCCCTAGTAGCCCAGCGAAGGATATTGCTTATGTGGAAGGAAGCCAAACCCCCGGGCGTGGAGACTTGGATAAATGACATGGCAGGGTTTATAAAACTAGAACGGATAAAGTTCGCACTAAGGGGTTCGGCTCAAGGGTTCACCAGGCGATGGCAACCGTTCATTGACTACCTCGCAGAACGATAAAGGAAATTGGAAGGTAGCAGCAACAACCCAGGGGGCAGGGGGTGGGGGGGGGGGGGAGGTGGAGGGCCCGGGCGGGTCCTCAGGGATGTTTGTGTATAGATATTTGTACCAGGTTATGTATATTGGATTGTTTGATTTTATTTTTGGAGAGTTATTATTTTTGATATGGCAGTTGCCATTTAGTTTATATATTATTTATTTATTTGTTTAAACGGCCACTGTTATTTATCCTGTTTTATTGTTGTAAAAAGGAAAACCTTTGTATTGTTTTGTTTGGCCAAAAATTTTTGAATAAAATATATTTATTAAAAAAAAGAAAAAGGCATCTCAACACCAACTTCTCAATGGCAATTAAGGATGGGCAATAAATGCTGGTCTTTTCAGTGGCATGCACATCCACAAACATTAAGGTGTGTCAATGTACAATCCTTCTGAATTTTTAGGTTCATGGAAGGGTATATGGCATGTATAGATTCTGGTTTCTCAGAAAAGGTATACCTTTTGAAATAGCACAATTTAAATCTGCTACAACTTTATCTTCTGCTTTTCTACTTGGATCCATGCAACCTTGCACCTGGTATGCCATTTTATGCTTTTTTTAAAAAATATTTTTATTAGGGCATATATAACTTTTGCCATTTTATGCTTGAGTGTGGTTCCTTGCTACACCAACATAATCTTTCTTTATGTGGCCACGATAAAAGTATTGGTGGGAAGAGAGATTTTGCACTTAAAACTGATTTAACCATTGTGTGACATCCACAGAAGGGTTCACTGGATAGTAATCCAGATCAGATCCATCCTAACTTGAGGATGCTGAAGCCTTCACTATCACTGCAACTAAGATTGGATGAGTCATAACAGAGTGGGTCTGATTTAGTTTCACATCATGAAGTGTATTTGCCTTCAAAGAGTGTCTGTGTTTTTTGAGGTCCTGTGTCAATGGGAGTGCTTTGTTAGCTGTGAGCTGGTGGTGTTCTTTGAGCAGAATGTTTTCCCTGTGGACATCAGGAGATTCAATGTGTGCTAGCACCGGAAGCTACTTGAGCTTTACTGGTTGCAGCATCCCAGAAATAATCATAATTTAGCACACTGGGCTAAAATAGCTGGCTTGTAATGCAGAACAAGGCTAGCAGTGCGGGTTCAATTCCCGTACCAGCCTCCCTGAACAGGCGCCGGAATGTGGCGACTAGGGGCTTTTCACAGTAACTTCATTGAAGCCTACTTGTGACAATAAGTGATTATTATTATTATTATTATTATTAATGACTTCCCGAAGGTTTATATCCACCACATGTCTGTGGCAGCTCCTGAGTCAGGTTGAGCAGCAGTGCCTTGTTCTTGGTGTCATATTTTGTTTCATAGTATTCCTGTGAAAAGCCTTGAGATGGTTTCAAATGTTACACTTGTTGTTGGATGGGACATATATTACCACGGGCCAATGGTGGGAAGACTTGGAATATTCAGTGAAAACAGTTTGAGCACAAAATAAACCTTTGCTTCTCAGCTCACAATTTGTATAATTTAATCTAACATGATGCTGAAATAATTATATGCTTAATAATTTCTGTTCCTCAGGTAATAAATTGGGAGACCACACTCTACATTCCACCACAAGTAAAACTTAGTTCTGAGGCAGCAGATCTCATCACAAAGCTCTGTTGTGGAGCCAGTGACAGAGTGGGTGGAAATGGAGCAGATGAAATCAAGGCTCATCTTTTCTTTACTTCCATTGATTTTGCTGAAGACATTCGCAGACAGCCAGCACCCTATGTCCCAAAGATTAGCCATCCCATGGACACCTCCAACTTTGACCCAATAGAAGAAGAGAACTCATGGAATGACAGTGGTGATAGCACCAAGACATCTGACACATTAACTTGTCATGTTAGTGGCAATAAGCATCCAGAACATGCATTTTACGAATTCACCTTCCGAAGATTCTTTGATGACAATGGTTATCCCTTTCGGTATCCAAAACCCTTGGATAGCGATGAGCCAAAACAAAACCAGCCAGATTTGGACCAGAGAGATTCTGTTAGCCATAGTGAAAGCTATCGACCTGTTTATGTTTAAAGAGTATATGCAACATTTTTTGTAATTTTTTTTGTTCCAGCATTTGAAACAGTACAATCTACAAAAGAAATCAAGATTGATGATTGGAAACAGAAAGCACTTACCTGGTCGAAGTGGCATATTGTGCCTCCAGGGATAATTGTTGAGTTCCTGCTGCTGAACGTTTTGTTTTGGAATATGTGCGATATTTAGCATCAGCACTAATTTCATAGCAGAGAGTAGAACTAGCTAATAGATAGACATCACACTCTAAAACCAGAGGCTGGTTTAGCACAGGGCTAAATTGCTGGATTTTAAAGCAGACAAAGGCAGGCCAGCAGCACGGTTCAATTCCCGTACCAGCCTCCCTGAACAGGCGCCGGAATGTGGCGACTAGGGGCTTTTCACAGTAACTTCGTTTGAAGCCTACTTGTGACAATAAGCGATTTTCATTTCATTTTCATAAATCTAAAATATATATATATATATAGACAGGATTGGAAATAAACCGAGAAAGTTGAAAGAAGTATTGATAACTGGTTAAGTGCAATAATATGTAAATCAGTATAATATGTTTTTATATATAGTGCCATCGGTAACTAATACAATAAATGTACTATTATCTTATAAACATTCTGTTAATTTTATAATAATCTATATTGAAAGGTCTGGAGCAAATTACATAACATTGATGCTGCTTTATGTCCTTGTATGATACATACAAAGTATTTTTCAATACAAAACGTGAAAAAAGTGAATTGATGAGTGGATTATGCATCTTAGTATGCTTTTGATGTGTGGAACTGATGCATGGACAGTATTTTTTCTTTCCAGTTAAACTATGTTATGGAATACTTTTAAAACACAGGCAGGTCCTGTGAATTGATTCATTGATATTAATAAAAAATATATAAAGCTTGTTCTTGAGAAGCTATTATGTTAGTCTGCCTCTTCAGTACTGTCAGAGGTGTTATAATCTGTGTCCTTTGCGTGTGCTCCATCTCAAATAGTTTTTGGATTTTTTTTCTCCTATCCACAATATTGATACATCTTTTAAGATGTCGTTGTAGTCTTACTAAGCGCAATCTTTCAGCCTTTTTATAAAATAATAGACACAGAATGTTTCTCTCTTAATCAGTGTAAAATGACTATCGTCCATTGAAAAGAATGTTCCATTATTAGTTACTATCTGAGAAAGACTTACTGATGCTGTAATTACTCATAAAGGGTAAACTTTCCCACAGATCTACAATAACTGTGAGAGCCCTGAAAATGTTTCTTAGCTGTGCTTAATTCATTTCCATTTATATTGATAAACCAAAATTATCAATATCATCATTATATTCTAACCATTATGGTAGTTACTTATTTTTTAAAGTAATTTGGACATAATTAAAGGATAATGGATGCATATGTATCCTTTGTTCATTGAATATTAATTAGATGATTGAAATATGATACTGGAATTTGGCCCATTAATCTTAGTTTTAGTTTGTTAAGATATTTGCATAACTATTAATTATTCAGGCATACCTGTAGTACTAGTTGGAATGATTCAGTGTATGGAATAAAGTGTAAGAATATGGATTCTTTATGTAGAGGTGGTTGGAACACAGATCTAGACACATCTCATGTTTAGGAAAACTAATATAATGACATTCGCCCTTTGTGGGCAAATACTCAACTATGCGTAAAACTGCTATCTTGCGGACAAATACAGAATATCATGCATTATCAAAGTCTCCTCAATCAGACTAAACAATTAATAATTGATAAATTCCACTTGGTATTATATATAAAGATGTAATTGAACGTCAAGTTAACTTAAAATGTAATAAAATTTTAATATGGATCTACCCAAATGTGAAATAAACATTCTCAATTTTTCAAAGATGATGTAGATAGTAGCTATTAACATGTGTAATTTAAAAATACTAGCCAATTAGTTTTGATTAAAGGTGAAAAAAACACACAACAACAGTAGTCAACTTGGCTGTTGCAATATTAGTGGAATTAGTAAGATTTTTGTTGTAAATATTGTCACCAATTCATAATTGCATAAATATTACATTCAGTTATGTTATTCCTAGGACATTCACGTTAACTAGATTTGAAACATTTCTCGTCTGTTGGGCCTGCTTGGTTACATTCAGTCTGGATCCTTTTGTCGCTTTGTTTCCTCCAGACTAATTATGTCAATTTTTCTTCTCCCAGTTTTATTATCCTTTTCCCCTCTTAAGATGATGCTGAATTACATTGAAATATTTTCTACTCATGCGAACAATGTGACAACATTTTACTTAACTGGCCATTTTAAAACGAGAGCCAAACATTAAATATTAAAAGGCACCATGAGGAGGTTAGTGTCACAGCCACGCCTGATTCTGATATCCTAACACATGCCATTTCACACACGATCATTTTTAGTGATCAGGAGCAGGGATTCCGCCTGCCCCACCTGCTACTGTAGCTGAGATCAGCCAACTCAGCATGGACAAAGGATTAATTTCTGGCTTATATGGCTCAGTACCACACAGTGTCATTTGTTAACCTGATTGGTGTTTAATTGATTATTGCAATTTGAAGTAAAACTGAATTGCACAAAAGAAATGGGAATGAATGGGTTCCGAAAACAGCTTGTGGCCTACAATGGTGTGAGGGAGGGGTGGGGGATGGCAGTAAATATCTAGAATAACATTCTGTGTCAAATTAAAATGTAAGTAGGTTGAATACTAGAACATATTTTTGTTACGTCAAATATGCCCAAATTTAATTTGGGGAGCTATTTCGTGTAATTGCATACATGTTTATTATGACACCTATATTTGCCTGTATAATGTATCAAGTTCTATTGCTTTGATAAACTTGGAGTATCTATGCAATGTAGAGATGCAATTAGTAAATGTCATTGTAAACCTTATAGAGCACACACAATCTTTTCTAAAATAAAAAGCATATGGTATTCAGACGTTATAAAAAAGTTATCTATTTTGTATGAACTTGTTTACATTTATGGATAAAAGGGTGTTCTGAACATATGACTATTATTGATTTGTGTTTGTTCTGTGACGGTCTTGTTTTGATTATCCAGTATTAATGGTTTTATAACTTTGTCACTTATATCTAACAGGTATCATGTTAATTTTTTCCTCAGGAATTTAAATATAACTTTATTTATTAGTGTATTATGAATGCCTTTTTGGATCTTTGTTTTGGATAAATCGCAAAAGTAAATAAAATGTTTTGTGTGTCTTTGTGACAATTTGTAAACAAGTTACATAATTAGGAAATATCCACAAAGTTCTGTGTCATTGTATTCATTCAAATATGTTATTGGTGCGAGAAATCTGATCTCCTGTATCTAAAAGAATCTGCTTATTTCTGAAATTACTTATTATTTTTCATTGCACTGTGCACCATTGCTGACTGGAACAACAGATAGGCAACCAACTCTTCTACCTGCCACCTACATCACTGTATACAGTAAGTCCCTGCTTTTAGTCATTGTGCTTTAACCAACAAAAATACAGTGGGGCCAGTATCTCCACTTAGAATCAGGATATGAAGGGCAAAACAATGGTGCAGTGGTTTGTACTGCTGCATCACGGCACCGGGGTCCCAGGTTCGATCCCGGTTCTGGGTCACTGTCTGTGTGGAGTTTGCACATTCTCTCCATGTTTACATGGGTTTCGCTCCCACAACCCAAACATATGCAGTGTAGGTGGATTGGCCACGCTAAATTGCCCCTTAATTGGAAAAAACAAATTGGGTACTCTAAATTTAAAAAAAAAGAAGAAAAAAAGAATCATGATATGTGTTTTAGCATTGTTCCAAATTGGGACATCATGGCATCACCTGACCGTTTTGAAGCAACCTCTCCTACTTCCTGACCCTCCTGCTCACCACCTCTCCTGCTCACTGACCCTCCTGCTCACTGCCTTTCCTGCTCACCACCTCTCTTCAGTTTGCCAGCCCTCTTCTTCCCGGACTTGCCTGCATGTCATCTCTCTCCCATTAACTGCCCCTCCTATTTCCCAATCCTCTTACTTGCCAGCTCTTAACTGCTCCCTGACCCATCTGCTCACAGCTCCTTGGAGCTGCAATGTTCTTGTCGGATGGTCTGATTTATCATAGAATTTACAGTGCAGAAGGAGGCCATTCAGCCCATCGAGTCTGCACCAGTTCTTAGAAAGAGCACCCTACCTAACCCCACACCTCCACCTATCCCCGCACTTCCACCCTAACCCCGTAACCCCACTTTACCGTACCTTTTTGTTCTTGGAAACTAAGGGCAATTTAGCCAATTGACCGACCCCTGCTCATCTTTGGACTGTGGGAGGAAACCGGAGCACCCGGAGGAAACTCCTGCAGACATGGGGAGAACGTGCAGACTCCGCACAGACTGGAACCCAAGCTGGAATCAAACCTGGGACCCTGGTGCTGTGAAGCCATTGTGCGAACCACTATGCTACCATGCTGTATTTATATTACAAGAACACTTGTATCTAAAGCTATAAGCAATTTATTAACATTAACTGTGGGTAAACTATATACAAAACAACAGATGAATAACAATAAGATCAAGCACAAGCAACATCTCCAGCCAGTCTGAGGAGTCACCTGATTCTAACATTCACTTATATACTAATGAGACTGCTAGTGGTCAGTCGGTGAATTATAACACAACCATGATATCACTACACTTGCCTTGCTCGTTTCCTCCCTCACACAACAGTTTCCTGAACATTCCTTTTTTCCCCTAAATTTAGAGTTTCCAATTAAGGGGCAATTTAGCGTGGTCAATTCACCTAACCTGCATATCTTTGGGTTGTGGGGGTGAAACCCATGCAGACATGGGGAGAATGTGCAAACTCCACAAGGCCAGTGACCCAGGGCCGGGTTCGAACCCAGGTTCTCAGCACCATAGGCAGCAGTGCTAACCACTGCACCACCGCCGCCCATGTTTCCTGAACATTCTTTGTAATTCTATACAACAGTGATTTTCTCTAAAGCCATATTAAAAAGCAGTGATGTTTGCACCTTGCAATCTGCAAATCCAGTTATTGGTAGTTTGGTAAAGGCCTCTTGCAGCTTGACTATACTGCTCAAAGCAACGTTTCAGGAGAGGGAGGCGACAGGGGGTGAGGGAGGGGGGTTGGCGAAGAGGTGAAGAGGCGGCGAGTGGGGTGGGTCGCAGAAAGATTGGCAAGCAGGAGAATTGGCAAGTGGGAAGTGAGGTTTTGTCTAGTCATTGCTCCACAAGGTTTCAAAGTGGCAAAACACAGATGAGTAACAATGTGATTAAATCACTGTAAATGCCTGCATTGTTACATAAGAAAAATGAACATTCAAATTCCCTGATGGCTCTTAAACTGTCCCATACAAATAGAAAGATCACTTATGACCCAGGTTTGCCCCCTTTGTACTGAGCCAATCTCAGCCAAGGTGAAATCAAGAATATTACAGTTTGTTTCAGAACAATAAAGCCAGGCAGGTAGAAAATGGATCAAGGATTCTATTTGCTTTGTAGTGACACCTGTTGGAAATCCATATCTATGGATAGCTTGTCCTCCAGAATCAAATAATAATCCAACAGTTAAGTGATAATTTTCCGACTTGTTCTTCTGGTGGATAACCTTACCTTCTGGGAACACATTGGGGAATATGTGTTGAAAAGCTTGTGTAAGGGACGGCGCAGTGGTTAGCACTGCTGCTTCATGGCGCCGAGGACCTGGGTTCGATCCCAGTCCCGGGTCACTGTCCATGTAGAGCTTGTGTGTTCTTCCCATGGGTCTGACCCCTACAACCCAAAGATGTGCTGGGTAGGTGGATTGGCCATGCAAAATTGTCGCATGGAGAAAAAATGAATTGGTTACTTCAAATTTTTTTTTAATCTTGTAAAATTAAATTATGCATTCCCACCATACATAAATGGAGCCTGCCCATTTTTGTACTCAGTTACTTGAATAGACATAAAGTGAGCATGCAATCTGTCCTACTGATTTTCTTTGTTATACTATACTTCGATGCCAATTATTCTGCCAAGTGCAACAGGGAAAAATCTCCTACTTAATATTTGGCAGCAACAAAAAGCTGCATTAAATTGGTGCATATTTACCAGGAAATAGAATGCTAAGCCTACAATAGAAATATGGGTTGGGATTCTTGGTCGGCCGACGCCGAAATCAGGAAAGGCGATTGGACGGAGAATCAGTTTTGAGATCGAAATCGCAGGCGGCGCTGGGTGCATGACAAATCCCAACTCTCCGGTACTTCGATAGCGATGTCAATGCGCTCTATTCCGCATGTACAGGAAATGCCGTTTGCATAACATTAATGGGCCTGATGCGGTCTTCTCCGGGGCCTCTGCGATGCTCCGCCTCCACCAGGGGAATTCCCAATGGCGGAGCATTTTGCTGGTATGGGCAGGACCAGCCGACGGTACACCTGGCAGCAGGAACGGGCACCAGAGTAGGAGGCCCCCCCAGATTCCGGACACCGTTGGAGCCAGTGGTGCAGAGACGGAGAGGGGGGGGGGGGCAAACATGCTGGGGCAGGGTCTGCAGTGCCAACCGAGGCGACTATGTAGGCCGTTGGAACTGTTTGGGCAAGGGGGTAAGCACCATGCTAACATGTCAGCCTTTTGCCCCCTGCATGGATATTGGAATTCAACCAGCAATGTTGGGCTGCCTCCTAGTCGCTTGGAGGATGCACTGCAACTGTACAAGCTAGAGCTGCTCGAGGAGGAGGAAGCTGCAGCAATGCAGCCTGCCCCAGAGGAACAGAAGGCAGCCAATGAGGATGGAGAGCCGGCCACGCAACAGGCCGAGGAGTGCAAAATAGGTGCCACATGAGGCCTCGCGTGTACCGGCAGCACCTGCCATTTGATGACCTGCCAGACTGGACATGCCGTTGAAGACACTGGCTGAGCAGGGGACAGTGCGACATATCTGCCAGATCATGGACTTTCAGTGGCGACTATGGAGTGAGCGGTTGCACATTTGGCAGCTCCCGCTCATGGTGGTCTTTGTGTGGCTCTTAAGCTGGATTGTTGCAGGAAATTTGTGGAAAATGGATGCAGAGGCAAGAACAAAAGAAAGGGATCCCCAGTTTATGGAGCTGCGGCCCAAAAGTCATTGGAAAAGAACGAACCAGGCGATGGTGGCAAGTGAGGAGAGGACAACTCGGGTGAAGATGGCGAACGGACAGGGTCGGAGCCCGTTAGCTCCGTGGTTGATGGACCAGTTGGTGAGTTTCTTAAATGTGAAGTTCACCCAACAACTGACCTGGCCTGGGCGGTGGACTCGATCAAGGCGGTGTTTGACCCCTGGAGCCGAGACTGGTGGGCCAGTGTCAGGCGATCCAGAGGTTGGAGGAGCTGGTGGGGGAGCATGAGGGCCAGTCCACCTCCATGGCAGCAGAGATTGGGATGCTGCGTGACCAGCAGAAGTGGCTGCTGGTGAAAGTGGAGGACCTGGAAAATAGTTCTTGGAGACAGAACATTTGGATCGTTTGTCTGCTGGAGGGAATCGAAGGATTGGACGCTGGTTCGTATGTGGGGAAGATGTTGGAGAAGCTGCTTGGGGAAGTTGCGTTTGATTGACCACTAGAGGTGGATCGGGCCCACAGGGCACTGATGCGCAAGCCCCAGGGCAGTGAGCTGCCGAGAGTGATTGTGGTGCGATTACATCGGTTCCTGGACAAGGAACGCATTATGAGGTGGGCCAGGCAGACGAGGGGATGTACGTGGGAGGATGTCGAGATCTGGGTGTATCAGGACGTGGGAGCAGAGCGTTCAAAGAGGAGGGCGAGCTTTAATAAGGTCAAGTCGGCCCTGTGCAAAAAGGGCATAAAATTCAGACTACTGTACTCGACCCGCCTATCGGTGACCTATGGGGGCCGGGAGTGGTACTCGGAGTAGGCAGCGGACTTCATGAAGGAGAAGGAGGATCTTGAACTTTGACGGAGGAGAACTGAACTATGTTTTGTAAAACTTTGGATCTATGCTGTTTGGACTTATTTAGGGGATTTTGCTTGTTTCTTGCCGGTTTTTTTTTTCCCCATTTGGTTTGGGATTATGCTGGTATATAGTATATTGTAAAGGGAGGAGGGGTGGGCCTTTGTGCTCGGACCTTGGGAGAGAGTGTTTATTTGTTTTTGCTTCTTGCCTTTGTTTCGACTGTTTGCACTAAGAGCGGGGGGAGGGGAACCAGTTTGGGGGGGGGGGGTAGGATGCTAGGCGCCATGGGCGGGGGCTGCCAGGCTAGCTGGGAGGGTTAGTGAAACAAAGTGGGGGGTGAGCTGAAGACAGAGTGGGGGAGGGGGGGAAAGGGAGGATGGGAGGGCGGGTTGGGTGGGCGGGGGGAGCACTAAACTGCTGATGGAAGGGGACTTTCAAAGTGGAGGAGGAAGAAGGTTGGTGATGGTGGTTGCCCGAGGGCGAGCCGGGGGTATGGTTGATTGACGGGGGGGGGGGGGCGACGGGCGACCAGGCTGGTCATGTGGAACGTTTGGGGACTGAATGGGCCAGTCAAAAGAGCCCGTGTGTTCGCGCACCTGAGGCAACTGAAGATGGACGTGGCCATGTTGCAGGAGACACATTTGAAGGTGGGGCATCAGGTTAGGTTAAGGAAGGGATGGGTTGGGCAAGTGTTTCATTCGTGATTAGACTTTAAAACGAGGGGGGTGGCAATCCTGGTCAATAAACGGTCAAGTTCCAGGGCTGGGAAGGTATCAGCTATGGCAAAGGAGCTGCAGGAAAATATGGAGCGCATGGGGGGGGATGCGTGGAGATTTGGGAGGCCAAACACAAGGAATATTCACGGATAGACTTCTTTGTGTTGGACAAAATGCTGCTGGCTGAGGTGGTGAATGCTGAATATTCAGCAATTGTGGTGTCAGACCACGCCCCGCACTGGGTAGACCTACAAGTCAACAAAGGAAAGGCCCAGTGGCTGCAATGGTGGTTAGATGTAGGTCTGCTAGCGGAGGAGGAGGTGTGCGAGTGGGGGAGGGAGGCCATTCGGACACAGGTGAGGTTTTGGTGTGGGAAGCACTGAAGGCGGTTACTAGGGGGGAACTCATCTCAATTCGGGCACATAAGGAGAAGACTGAGCGGGAGGAGTTGGACAGGTTGGTAGGTGAAATTTTACAGGTGGACAGGAGGTATGCTGAGTCTCCGGATGACAGGCTTCTGAAGGAGCATCAGAGACTGCAGCTGGAATTTGGGCTTCTGTCCACAGGTAAGGCGGAGGGACAGCTGAGGAGGGTAAAGGGGGCGGTGTATGAGTATGGGGAAAAAGCCAGCAGGAGGCTGGCACATCAGCTGAAGAAACAGGAGGCGGCGAGAGAGATTGGGAAAGTAAAGGATACAGGGGGGAAGGTGGTTTTGGATCCGGCGGGGATGAATGATTTGTTTCGGACGTTTTACAGTAGATTGTATAAATCGGAACCCCCAGCTGGGGAGGAGGGTATGAAGCGATTCCTGGGGGGTTGGAGTTCCCGAGGATAGATGAGCTGGTGAAGGGATTGGGAGCCCCAATTAGGCTGGGGGAGGTTATAGATGGGTTGGGGGCGATACAATCGGGTAAGGCCCTGTGTTATAACCTGCCTGCTTACCATTGGCTGGGGACTAATGACAATCCCACAATCCTGTGGGAGTATGAGCTTCCCCAATGAGGGGGGCGGAGAAACCATGAGTAAACTCCAAGTATAAATAAAGCTGGCCAGTTTGGAACCAGCAGGAAGGAGTGTGCAGCAAGGGAAGTTGCTGCTGCTGTTATATATATATTATTGTAAATAAAAGTTATTACTTTGTATCCTTAAAACTCATGCTGGATTCTTCGTGGCCCTCACAAAACTGGTGACGAGGGTTAAAGTGAATAGCTGTCTACACTGCTGAAGCCACCTCCCTGCATTTTTGTTGGATACAGGTTGGAAGTTGTTTTCTATTATACCATGCCTCTGTACGGACGTTTGGATGTTTTTGATGCTGCGCTGGAAAGCTGGAACCAGTACACACAACGGACGCGTTACTATTTCCAGGCAACCAATATCACCGAAAACGAGCGCCAGGTGGTCATATTGCTCACCGCCTGCGGCCCGCATACGTTTGAGGTGATTAGGAGCCTTACGTACCCAGCTTCGCCGGACACCAAAACATTTGATGAACTTGTGAATATAGTGGGGCAACATTTTAACCCAACCCCATCCACGATAGTCCAGCGTTACCGCTGAGAGGACCCCTGGTGAGTCCCTTGCCAATTTTCTATCCAGGCTACGCAGGATTGCGGAGTACTGTGACTATGGTGAGACCTTGTCAAAAATGTTAGGCGACCGTTTGGTTTGCGGTATTAACAATGCGGCCACCCAGAGAAAGTTGTTAGCTGAGCCAACATTGACTTTTCAACAGGCCATTCAAATAGTATTGTCCCGAGAGAGCGCAGAACGAGGAGTGCAGGAGCTACAGGTAATGGAAGTGCATGCCTTGGGGCGCAACCCCTTCCGTTCGCACTCCTGCGGTACCTTGGGCGAGGCGATGTCCGGACCGACGCCAGTGGCCGTCGGACATTCCTCCCCGAACGGAGCCTTCTCCAGAACCAATGGATGAGGAGCCATGTCTGTGGGGGCGCCAGAGGCGCCGTCGTTCCGACCGAAATTGGGACCAGCCCAGGGGCCGTACCTTCCATATGGATGAACCTGCGGCGACTACTCCTGAGGACGTGGAGACGGAGGACGACTGCTTCCAGCTGCATTGTGTGGCAGCTCCCTGTGTGGCTCCCATTAAGGTGACAGTACGGGCCAATGGTCACCTGCTTGAGATGGAGTTGGACACTGGCGCAGCGGTCTCCGTGATCGCCCAGAGGACATTCGACCGCATCAAGCAGGGTATACAGACCCTTACATTAACCGACTCACAGGCCACGTTGCCCACCTACACGGGGGAACCACTGGACATTGCAGGAACTACAATGACCCCTGTTGTTTATGGACGCCAGGAGGGGCGTTTCCCACATATCGTGGTGCGCGGCCATGGGCCCAGCCTGTTGGGTCAGGACTGGTTGCGCCATTTGCGGTTGCAATGGCAGCACATTCTCCAAACAGTTTCTGAAGGGTTGACTGAGGTGCTAGGACGATACCCAGGCGTATTCCAGCCTGGTTTGGGGAAAATAAAAGGGGCCGTAGCCCGTATCCGAGTCGAATCAGGAGCCACGCCGCTCTATTTCCGGGCGCGCCCGGTGCCTTACGCCTTGCTCGAGAAGGTAGAAGGGGAGCTCACTCATTTGGAGAGTTTTGGTATTATCAGGCCCGTCCGTTTTGCTGACTGGGCAGCACCAATTGTACCTGCAATGAAGCCAGATGCCACAGTTCGCTTGTGTAGCGACTATAAACTTACAGTGAATACGGCTTCCCGACTCGACCGATATCCAATGCCTCGCATAGAGGATCTCTACGCGAAGCTTGCAGGCGGACTCTCCTTCACAAAATTAGATATGAGTCACGCCTACCTACAGTTGGAGCTGGACCTTGCCTCCCGACCATATGTAACGACTAATACACACCGGGGCCTGTATGAATATACACGGTTGCCCTTTGGAGTATCCTCTGCCTGCGCTATTTTTCAACGTGTTATGGAGGGCATTTTGAGCGGTTTACCACGTGTTGCTGTCTACTTAGATGACGTTTTGATTACAGGGACGTCGGAGCAGGAACATTTGGAAAATCTGGAGGCTGTTCTTAGACGCCTTTCGGAGGCTGGAGTCCGTTTACGTCGCACAAAGTGCGTATTTCAGGCAAAGGAAGTAGTCTACCTAGGTTATCGGGTGGACCGCGAAGGTTTGCACCCCGTCGCAGAGAAGGTGCGTGCAATTCAACAGGCCCCCGCCCCGACTGACACTTCGCATCTTCGTTCTTTTCTCGGCCTCGTAATCTATTACGGGAAGTTCCTCCCCAATCTGGCAACTACGCTGGCCCCTTTGCACCTTCTGCTAAAGAAAAATCGCACCTGGGTTTGGGGTCAGCCGCAAGAAACCGCTTTCCGGCGGGTAAAACAACAATTGTCGTCGTCTGGGTTACTAACCCACTATGATCCTGGAAAGCCTTTGCTCGTCACATGTGATGCATCCCCGTATGGTATTGGGGCCGTCCTGTCCCACAAGATGGAGAACGGGGCCGAGCGACCGATAGCTTTCGCCTCCCGCACATTGACTGCAGCGGAGAAAAAGTATGCGCAGATCGAGAAGGAGGGCCTGGCAGTCGTTTTTGCGGTGAAACGCTTCCACCAGGACGTGTATGGCCGCCATTTCACTATCGTGACTGATCATAAGCCTCTGCTGGGACTTTCAGAGAGGATAAGCCAATACCGCCCATTGCTTCCGCACGGATCCAGCGCTGGGCTTTGTTGCTTGCTGCATACGAGTATTCTCTGGAGCAGAAACCAGGAACGCAGATAGCAAATGCCGACGCACTGAGCCGATTGCCTTTATCGACCGGCCCCATGTTGATCCCCACGACCGGTGAGGTGGTTGCAACCCTAAATTCTATGGACACCTTGCCTGTCACGGCATCACAGATCCGTGAGTGGATCCAGACGGAGCCAGTCCTGTCAAAGGTTCGGCACATAGTCCTGTATGGTGGGCAGCATAGACAGCTCCCAGGTGAGTTGCGGGCATTTTCCTCCAAGCTGTCAGAATTCAGCGTGGAAGACGGCATCCTCTTGTGGGGGACACGTGTGATTGTCCCGGAAAAAGGCCAGGAGCTGATACTAAGAGACTTGCACAATGGGCATCCAGGTGTGACCAAAATGAAAATGTTGGCCCGGAGTTATGTCTGGTGGCCAGGCCTCAACACCGACATTAAGGAGGTGGCCCAAAACTGCTCCATTTGCCAGGAGCATCAGAAGCTTCCGCCGGCCGCGCCCCTACATCACTGGGAATGGCCAGGGCGGCCTTGGGCACACTTGCATGCAGATTTCGCAGGCCCTTTTCAAGGATCCATGTTCCTTCTATTAATCGACACCCAGTCTAAATGGCTAGAGGTGCATAAGATGCAGGGGACAACGTCCTGCGCAACAATTGAAAAGATGCGTTTGTCTTTTAGTACGCATGGCCTCCCCGAGGTGCTGGTCACGGATAACGGCACTCCATTCACGAGTGAGGAGTTTGCGAGGTTCATGAAGATGAATGGCATACGCCATATACGCACTGTCCCTTACCACCCGGCTTCAAATGGGTTGGCAGAGCGCGCAGTGCAGACCTTCAAAAGAGGCCTAAAGAAGTAGTCTTCCGGATCAATGGACACGAGACTGGCTCGCTTTTTGTTTACGTATACGACCACCCCCCATACGGTGACTGGGGTAGCTCCCGCAGAACTTCTAATGGGCCGGAGACTTCGCACCCGCCTTAGTATGGTTTTCCCGGACATTGGCGCAAAAGTACGCCGCACACAAGCATAGGCCGATTCAGCAATTTGTGCCCGGTGACCCAGTGTTTGTTCGGAATTTTGCTGGTGGTGCCCAGTGGGTTCCTGGCGTAATCTTTCGCCAAACGGGCCCCATAATCTTACCAGTGCAAGCCCAGGGTCGTCTCCAGCACAAACATGTAGACCACGTTCGGTCCAGATTCCCCGCCCCCGGAGCTCATTTCTACAGCCGCAGAGACCAGAGACAAGGGAAGGTAGTGCTTTTCTTTTCTGAGGTTTGTCCTGAGTACATGTTCCATGTACATATCGATGGGCAGTCTCATTTAACTCCTGCCAATCGGGGCCATTTTCCTGATCTAACTGGGGTCCAAATGTATTCTGGAAACCATTCTGTACAGAAAGCAGAGATTGCAGGTCTGTAATTTGCTTTCGGCATTTGGCGTGGTCTACCGAACTCTGACTTTGTTCCATCGTGGAACTGTGGAGTGCTCGTAGGGCTGCTTTTAAATTGTTACATTGTTTCTTTAATTGCTCGACTTAGTGTTCTGTCTCTTCTCGTATCAACACCGCACGTTGCGTGTTTTGGTAGGCCTTATCGTATTGTGACTGTTAGCTGGGCGTGTCCTAGGTGGCCGTTGGCCTTGCTTTGTTTGTGTCTCCTGGTTGGGGTACTGGCGCCGGAATGTCTGAGACAGTATCGGCTACCTGAGCATTCGTCCTTTGTTCAATATGTAAATCGACCCAGAGTTTCGATTCCATCTGCAAACTCCCTTCCATATATACATTCAGGCTCTGTGCCTGCTTGTTGCTTTGCATTGTCCATGTTTCCCATATTGGGGGGGGAATTGCAGGAATTCTGGAAATACTGGAAGAATTTGGCCAGTTCTCAGGTGGCAAACTAAACATGAGCAAGAGCGAGGTCTTCGTGATCCAGGCAAGAGTGCAGGAGAGGAGACTGAGGGAGATGCCGTTCAAAGTGGTGGGAAGGAGTTTTAGGTATCTGAGGAATCAGGTGGCAAGGGACTGGGGTCAGCTTCATAAACTAAATTTGGGCAAGTCGATAGAGCAAATGAAAAGGGACTTCCGCAAGTGGGACATGCTCCCGCTGTCATTGGCGGGGAGGGTACAAACTGTGAAAAGGACAGTCCTCCCGAGATTGCTGTTTTTGTGTTTCAGTGTCTCCCAATCTTTACCCCCAAGGCATTTTTAGGAAAATGAACGCGGCGATCTTGGGTTTTATATGGGCTGGGAAAACCCCAAGGGTGAAGAAGGTCCTTCTTGAGTGGGGGTGCGGGGCGGGAGGCTTGGCTCTTCCAAACTTTTTTTTTTTTTTTTAATAAATATTTTATTGAAAATTTTTGGTCAACCAACACAATACATTGTGCATCCTTTACACAATATTATAACAACACAAATAACAATGACCTATTTTATAAACAAAAAATGAATAAATAATAAATAACAAAAATAAAAACTAACCCTAATTGGCAACTGCCTTATCACAAGTAACACTCTCCAAAAATATAATTTAACAGCCCAATATATAATTATCTGTCGCAACGACCTATACATATTATACAGTATATATTAACAACCCTGAGAGTCCTTCTGGTTCCTCCTCCCCCCCCCCCCCCCCCGCCCCCCCCCCCCCCCGCCCCCCCGGATCCTGGGCTGCTGCTGCTGCCTTCTTTTTTCCATTCCATCTATCTTTCTGCGAGGTATTCGACGAACGGTTGCCACCGCCTGGTGAACCCTTGAGCCGACCCCCTTAGAACGAACTTAATCCGCTCTAGCTTTATAAACCCTGCCATGTCATTTATCCAGGTCTCCACCCCCGGGGGCTTGGCTTCTTTCCACATTAACAATATCCTGCGCCGGGCTACTAGGGACGCAAAGGCCAAAACATCGGCCTCTCTCGCCTCCTGCACTCCCGGCTCTTGTGCAACCCCAAATATAGCCAACCCCCAGCTTGGTTCGACCCGGACCCCCACTACTTTTGAAAGCACCTTTGTCACCCCCATCCAAAACCCCTGTAGTGCCGGGCATGACCAAAACATATGGGTATGATTCGCTGGGCTTCTCGGGCACCTCGCACACCTATCCTCCACCCCAAAAAATTTACTGAGCTGTGCTCCAGTCATATGCGCCCTGTGTAATACCTTAAACTGAATCAGGCTTAGCCTGGCACACGAGGACGACGAGTTTACCCTGCTTAGGGCATCTGCCCACAGCCCCTCCTCGATCTCCTCCCCCAGCTCTTCTTCCCATTTCCCTTTTAGTTCATCTACCATAGTCTCCCCTTCGTCCCTCATTTCCCTATATATATCTGACACCTTACCATCCCCCTCCCATGTCTTTGAGATCACTCTATCCTGCACCTCTTGTGTCGAGAGCTGCGGGAATTCCTTCACCTGTTGCCTCGCAAAAGCCCTCAGTTGCATATACCTGAATGCATTCCCTTGGGGCAACCCATATTTCTCGGTCAGCGCTCCCAGACTCGCGAACTTCCCATCCACAAACAGATCTTTCAGTTGCGTTATTCCTGCTCTTTGCCACATTCCATATCCCCCATCCATTCCCCCCGGGGCAAACATATGATTGTTTCTTATCGGGGACCCCCCCAAGGCTCCAGTCTTTCCCCTATGCCGTCTCCACTGTCCCCAAATCTTCAGTGTAGCCACCACCACCGGCTGTCACCATAGCCTGTAGGCTAGTCCCCCTACAGGACGCCCTCTCTAATCTCTTCCACGCCGCTCCCTCCTCCTCTCCCATCCACTTACTCACCATTGAAATATTAACGGCCCAATAATACTCACTTAGGCTCGGTAGTGCCAGCCCCCCACTATCCCTGCTACGCTGTAAGAATCCCTTCCTCACTCTCGGGGTCTTCCCGGCCCACACAAAACCCATGATGCCCTTTTCGATCCTTTTTAAAAAAGCCTTCGTGATCACCACCGGGAGGCACTGAAACACAAAGAGGAATCTCGGGAGGACCACCATCTTAACCGCCTGCACCCTCCCTGCCAGTGACAGGGATACCATATCCCATCTCTTAAAATCCTCCTCCATTTGTTCCACCAACCGCGTTAAATTTAACCTATGCAATGTGCCCCAATTCTTGGCTATCTGGATCCCCAGGTAACGAAAGTGCCCTGTTACCTTCCTCAACGGTAGGTCCTCTATTTCTCTACTCTGCTCCCCTGGATGCACCACAAACAACTCACTTTTCCCCATGTTCAATTTATACCCTGAAAAATCCCCAAACTCCCCAAGTATCCGCATTATTTCTGGCATCCCCTCCGCCGGGTCTGCTACGTATAGTAGCAAATCGTCCGCATACAAAGATACCCGGTGTTCTTCTCCTCGTCTAAGTACTCCCCTCCACTTCTTGGAACCCCTCAACGCTATCGCCAGGGGCTCAATCGCCAGTGCAAACAATAATGGGGACAGAGGGCATCCCTGCCTTGTCCCTCTATGGAGCCGAAAATATGCAGATCCCCGTCCATTCGTGACCACGCTCGCCATCGGGGCCCTATACAACAGCTGCACCCATCTAACATACCCCTCTCCAAAACCAAATCTCCTCAACACCTCCCACAAATAATCCCACTCCACTCTATCAAATGCTTTCTCGGCATCCATCGCCACTACTATCTCCGTTTCCCCCTCTGGTGGGGCCATCATCATTACCCCTAACAGCCTCCGTATATTCGTGTTCAGCTGTCTCCCCTTCACAAACCCAGTTTGGTCCTCGTGGACCACCCCCGGGACACATTCCTCTATTCTCATTGCCATTACCTTGGCCAGGATCTTGGCATCGACATTTAGGAGGGAAATAGGTCTATAGGACCCGCATTGTAGCGGGTCCTTTTCCTCCTTTAAGAGAAGCGATATCGTTGCTTCAGACATAGTCGGGGGCAGTTGTCCCCTTTCCTTTGCCTCATTAAAGGTCCTCGTCAATACCGGGGCGAGCAAGTCCACATATTTTCTATAGAATTCGACTGGGAATCCATCCGGTCCCGGGGCCTTTCCCGCCTGCATGCTCCTAATTCCTTTCACCACTTCTTCTACCTCGATCTGTGCTCCCAGTCCCACCCTTTCCTGCTCTTTCACCTTGGGAAATTCCAGCCGATCCAAGAAGCCCATCATTCTCTCCCTCCCATCCGGGGGTTGAGCTTCATATAATTTTTTATAAAATGTCTTGAACACTCCATTCACTCTCTCCGCTCCCTGCTCCATCTCTCCTTCCTCATCCCTCACTCCCCCTATTTCCCTCGCTGCTCCCCTTTTCCTCAATTGGTGTGCCAGCAACCTGCTCGCCTTCTCCCCATATTCGTACTGTACACCCTGTGCCTTCCTCCATTGTGCCTCTGCAGTGCCCGTAGTCAGCAAGTCAAATTCTACATGTAGCCTTTGCCTTTCCCTGTACAGTCCCTCCTCCGGTGCTTCCGCATATTGTCTGTCCACCCTCAAAAGTTCTTGCAGCAACCGCTCCCGTTCCTTACTCTCCTGCTTCCCTTTATGTGCCCTTATTGATATCAGCTCCCCTCTAACCACCGCCTTCAACGCCTCCCAGACCACTCCCACCTGGACCTCCCCATTATCATTGAGTTCCAAGTACTTTTCAATGCACCCCCTCACCCTTAGACACACCCCCTCATCTGCCATTAGTCCCATGTCCATTCTCCAGGGTGGGCGCCCTCCTGTTTCCTCCCCTATCTCCAAGTCCACCCAGTGTGGAGCGTGATCCGAAATGGCTATAGCCGTATACTCCGTTCCCCTCACCTTCGGGATCAATGCCCTACCCAGCACAAAAAAGTCTATTCGCGAGTAGACTTTATGGACATAGGAGAAAAACGAGAACTCCTTACTCCTAGGTCTGCTAAATCTCCACGGGTCTACACCTCCCATCTGCTCCATAAAATCTTTAAGTACCTTGGCTGCTGCCGGCCTCCTTCCAGTCCTGGACTTCGACCTATCCAGCCCTGGTTCCAACACCGTATTAAAATCTCCCCCCATTATCAGCTTTCCCATCTCTAGGTCCGGAATGCGTCCTAGCATCCGCCTCATAAAATTGGCATCATCCCAGTTCGGGGCATATACGTTTACCAAAACCACCGTCTCCCCCTGTAGTTTGCCACTCCCCATCACGTATCTGCCCCCGTTATCCGCCACTATAGTCTTTGCCTCGAACATTACCCGCTTCCCCACTAATATAGCCACCCCCCTGTTTTTCGCATCTAGCCCCGAATGGAACACCTGCCCCACCCATCCTTTGCGTAGCCTAACCTGGTCTATCAGTTTCAGGTGCGTTTCCTGTAACATAACCACATCTGCCTTAAGTTTCTTAAGGTGTGCGAGTACCCGTGCCCTCTTTATCGGCCCGTTCAGCCCTCTCACGTTCCACGTGATCAGCTGGGTTGGGGGGCTTCCTACCCCCCCTTGTCGATTAGCCATCACCTTTTTCCAGCTCCTCACCCAGTTCCCACGCAGCTGTATCTCCCCCAGGCGGTGCCCCCCCGCCCATCCCCTCCCATACCAGCTCCCCCCTCTCCCCAGCAGCAGCAACCCAGTAATTCCCCCCTCCCACCCCCCCTGCTAGATCCCCCGCTAGCGTAATTACTCCCCCCATGTTGCTCCCAGAAGTCAGCAAACTCTGGCCGACCTCGGCTTCCCCCCGTGACCTCGGCTTGCACCGTGCGACACCCCCTCCTTCATGCTTCTCTATTCCCGCCATGATTATCATAGCGCGGGAACCAAGCCCGCGCTTCTCCCTTGGCCCCGCCCCCAATGGCCAACGCCCCATCTCCTCCACCTCCCCTCCTCCCCCCATCACCACCTGTGGAAGAGAGAAAAGTTACCACATCGCAGGATTAGTACATAAAACTCCTCTTTCCCCCCTTTTTAACCCCCCTCTTTGCCCCCCACATTCGCCCCACCACTTTTCAAACGTTCTTTTTAATAACCCGCTCATTCCAGTTTTTCTTCCACAATAAAAGTCCACGCTTCATCCGCCGTCTCAAAGTAGTGGTGCCTCCCTCGATATGTGACCCACAGTCTTGCCGGTTGCAGCATTCCAAATTTTATCTTCTTTTTATGAAGCACCGCCTTGGCCCGATTAAAGCTCGCCCTCCTTCTCGCCACCTCCGCACTCCAGTCTTGATAAACGCGGATCACCGCGTTCTCCCATTTACTGCTCCGAGTTTTCTTTGCCCATCTAAGGACCATTTCTCTATCCTTAAAACGGAGGAATCTCACCACTATGGCTCTGGGAATTTCTCCTGCTCTCGGCCCTCGCGCCATCACTCGGTATGCTCCCTCCACCTCCAACGGACCCGCCGGGGCCTCCGCTCCCATTAACGAGTGCAGCATCGTGCTCACATATGCCCCGACGTCCGCTCCCTCCACACCTTCAGGAAGACCAAGAATCCTCAGGTTGTTCCTCCTTGCGTTGTTCTCCAGTGCCTCCAACCTTTCCACACATCGTTTCTGATGTGCCTCCTGCGTCTCCGTCTTCACCACCAGGCCCTGTATGTCGTCCTCATTCTCGGCTGCCTTTGCCTTCACGACCCGAAGCTCCCGCTCCTGGGTCTTTTGTTCCTCCTTTAGCCCTTCGATCGCCTGTAGTATCGGGGCCAACAGCTCTTTCTTCATTTCCTTTTTGAGCTCTTCCACACAGCATTTCAAGAACTCTTGTTGTTCAGGGCCCCATGTTAAACTGCCACCTTCCGACGCCATCTTGGTTTTTGCTTGCCTTCCTTGCCGCTGTTCTAAAGGATCCACTGCAATCCGGCCACTTTCTCCTCCTTTTTTCATCCGTAACCAGGGGGGATTCCCTTCTGGTTTACCGCACAGTGTTTTTAGCCGTCAAAATTGCCGTTGGGGCTCCTATCAAGAGCCCAAAAGTCCGTTTCACCGGGAGCTGCCGAAACGTGCGACTCAGCTGGTCATCGCCGCACCCGGAAGTCCCTTCCAAACTTTATTAATTACGACTGGGCGGAATTGGGTAGTGGGGGAGAGGTCAGTGTGGGAGAGCGTAGAGGCAGCATCTTGTAAGGGCACGAGTCTGGTGGCTCTGTTGAAAATGAAAATCGCTTATTGTCACGAGTAGGCTTCAAATGAAGTTACAGTGAAAAGCCCCTAGTCGCCACATTCCGGCGCTTGTTCTGGGAGGCTGGTACGGGCTGTTAACGGCACCATTGCCATTCTCGCCGGCTCGGTACTCCACAAGCCCAGTGGTAGTGGCAGCCCTGACAATGTGGGTGCAATGGAGGCAAAGTATGAGACTGGAGGGGGTGTCGGTGTAGACACCGATCTGTGCCAATCACCGGTTCGCTCCGGGGGGACTGGACGGGGGATTTAGGAGGTGGCAGCGGGCAGGGATTGAGAGGTTTCTAGATCTCTTAATTGAGGAGGGGTTCCCGAGCCTGGAGGAGCTGGAGGAGTTTGAGTTGCCGGGTGGGAATGGATTTCGGTACCTGCAGGTATGGGACTTGTCCGGAGGCAGGTTCCAAGCTTCCCTCGCCTCCCTCTAAGGGGACTGCAGGATAAGGTGATATCTAAAACAGGGGTTGGGAAGGGGGGGGGGGGGGTTCGGAAATATTTAAGGAATTGATGGAGTGGGAAGGGGTCCCAATCGGGGAGGTGAAGAGGAAGTGGGAGTACAAGTTGGGGCGGGAGTTGGAAGTCGGGCTATGGGAGAAGGCCCTGAGGAGAGTCAATGCATCCTCGCCGTGTGCCAGGCTTAGCCTGATCCAGTTCCAGGTGGTCCACAGGGCTCATATGACTGTGGCCCAGATGAGTAGATTTTTTGAGGAGGTGGAGGACAGATGTGGGAGGTGCAGGGGACGTCCGGTGAATCATGTACATATGTTTTGGGTGTGTCCGAAGCTGAGGGGATTTTGGCAGGGATTTGCAGACGTCATGTCAGAGGTCCTGGTAGGGAGGGTGACTCCGAGTCCAGAGGTGGCAATATTTGGAGTGTGGAAGATCTGGGAGCCCGGGGGGGGGGAGAAAGGCCAACGTTTTGGCCTTTGCCTTCCTGGTGGTCCGGAGACAGATTTTGCTGGGCTGGAGGGACTCGGAGCCTCCAAAGTCGGGGGTGTGGGTCAGTGACATGGCTCAGGCTAGAGAAGATTAAGTTCACCTTAAGGAGTTCAATACAGGGGTTCGCTCGGAGGTGGCAGCTGTTCATCGACTTCTTTAAGGAAAACTGACCGTCAAGAGAAAGTGGGGGGGCGGGGGGGAGGCATAGAAATGGAGAATAATGGCAAGAAATCTAATATATCGGTAGCTAGGAGTTAGGGCGGGGGGAAGTTGGGTATGTTACTGTGGTGTTTTGCGTGTGTCGGACCGCTCTGTTATTTAGAATGTTAAAATTATAAATGCCTCAATAAAATGTTTTCTAAAAAAACATCTGCCAGATCATGGCGCACCTGGCACCATGGGGGGAGAACACCCGTTCCCGGTGGCCTTCAAGGTGATGGTCACCCTTAATGTCTACGTCATGGGCTCCTTCCAGTCGCCGAGTGGGAACCTGTCTGGAATCTCAAAGAGCTCAGTGCACAGATGTATCCGCGCCATCATGGAGGCCCTATATGCCTGGTCAACACAATACATCCATTTCAATGTGAACTGAGCCCACCAGAATGCCTGGACAGTGGGGTTCGCCGCCATCGTCGAGATGCCCTGGGTCCAAGGGGTGATCGGCGGGATGCATGTCCCCCAACGAGTACCTGCAGATGACAGGCCGCTTTACACAAACCGAAAGGGGTTGCACTCGATGAACGTGCAGCTGGTGTGTGACCATGAAATGCGGATCATGCGCATCTGCTCCCGATATCCAGGCAGCGTGCATGACACTTGACAGTTCCTGGCCTCTTTGAAGCCCCCCCCCCCCCCCTCTATTTTCCCATCCCAGCTGGGGGACTGGCTCCTGCGGTCGTGGCTGATAATCTTTATTGTTGTCATAAGTAGGCTTACATTAACACTGCAAGGAAGTTACAGTGAAAAGCCCCTCGTTGCTACATTCCAGCACCTATTCGGGTACACTAGGGAGAATTCAGAATGTCCAAATTACCTAACACCACAAGGGACATTCTTATTGCATCCAGGTTCACCGACTAGGGGAACTGGCCTGGGCATTGGAAATCGCATCCCCTGGTCAGCCCCCCCCCCTTTCACCACTTATTACCCTCTGCCCCTTTTACCCCTCCCCCTATTCCCCCCCGCCTCCCTCTTTCCCCCCTCCCTCCCTCCCGATCCTCCCCCCTCCCTCCCAATCCTCCCCCCTCTCCCTCCCGATCCTCCCCCCTCTCCCTCCTGATCATCCCCCCTCTCCCTCCTCCCTGTGGTGATGTTCATCAATGTAAATACATGTAGGCTAGCTAGAGGGAGCACAAGAGACATCACACACACACTCAACCTATAGATCAGTTAGATAGGACATGACCAATGGACATTCACGATACACACAGAGGTGACACTGCCACAAGAGGGCATTACACCAACCCATATATAAAGGACACCACACACATGATTCGCCTCTTTCCAGTGGAGACAGTCAGTGAGTAGAGACACAGGGTTAATTCAATATTACACCCACCTCGTGGATTGCAGCAGCTGGTTAGTCAGTCTGGGTAGCTATAGTAGGATTAGCAGTAGTGTCGAACCCGAGTAATAGAAGTGTAAATAGTTTAATAAAGGTGTTGAAGTTATCTCCACGTCTGAACCTTCCTTTGTCAAGTGCACCACAAGGAAGCCGCTTATGTTACACCTGACGAATGTGATATAAAATAGTTACTTTAAAGATATTAGTTACTGTAATGTAGATATAGGCTGGTCTAATTCATGTTAGTTCACAGACAAAGGATTTCAGAGAGCAGGGCAAAGGAGGTGGGGATGGGGTGTTTAGAGTATGAGGAGAAAAGGATGTTGGGTAATAAGAGGCCAGGGGAAGGGATGAGAAGTGAGCCAATTAGGATGTATGGCCAGGTCAGGAGGGGTAGAGGATGACCTATGGGAATCGTGTATGTGAAACATTATGCCATTTGAATGTGTTGATAGAGATTTCTTTGTTCTACAGAATCACTCGATTCTGTAGACCCAGGAGACTGCTTGTCTTCTAGGTGTATGTGAAACGAGTCAGACTTACAAGTCAAATAAAAATAACTAATGCTATGCCTACAAATGCATCTCGAGTTTTATTGAGGCCAGACTGACGGGTAAAGAATTTATTATTTCTCATTTGGTGCCGGAAACCCGGGATTTCTCAAGACGGTTCTGATCAACCGCAAAATCAGAATTAGACTGATTTTGGACAAGGAGAGTGGAAAAGGGCCCACAATGTATAGCTGCGCATTGATTTTACCCCTCTTCTTATGGTCTGATTAGTCTGGTCACTCGCGGTTGGTACGGAAAGATCGTCTCGACAAAATCAAAGGTCAGTCTGGGGATTAGAAATTTAACTGATGGGATTTCATAATTGATGATTTGGTTTTGGGTTGGGTTTTGGGATTAATGGGACATCAAAAAAGATGATTTAATTCCATGTGCGAGTTATGATTCGGTTTTGGGTTATGTTATAACCTGCCTACTTACCATTGGCTGGGGACTAATGACAATCCCACAATCCTGTGGGAGTATGAGCTTCCCCAATGAGGGGGGCGGAGAAACCATTAGTAAACTCCTAGCATAAATAAAGCTGGCCAGTTTAGGAACCAGCAGGAAGGAGTGTGCAGCAAGGGAAGTTGCTGCTGCTGTTATATATATATATATATATATATATATATGTTATTGTAAATAAATGTTATTACTTTGTATCCTTTAAAACTTGTGCTGGATTCTTCGTGGCCCTCACAAAACTGGCAACGAAGGTTAAAGTGAATAGCTGTCTACACTGCTGAAGCCACCTCCCTGGATTTTTGTTGGATACAGGTTGGAAGTTGTTTTCTATTACACCATGCCTCTGTACGGACGTTTGGATGTTTTTGATGCTGCGCTGGAAAGCTGGAACCAGTACACACAACGGATGCGTTACTATTTCCGGGCAAACAATATCACCAAAAACGAGCTCCAGGTGGTCATATTGCTCACCGCCTGCGGCCCGTATACGTTTGTGGTGATTAGAAGCCTTACGTACCCAGCTGCGCCGGACACCAAAACGTTTGATGAACTTGTGAATATAGTGGGGCAACATTTTAACCCAACCCCGTCCATGATAGTCCAGCGTTACAGGTTTAATACCGCTGAGAGGACCCCTGGAGAATCCCTTGCCGATTTTCTATCCAGGCTACGCAGGATTGCGGAGTACTGTGACTATGGTGAGACCTTGTCAGAAATGTTAGGCGACCGTTTGGTTTGCGGTATTAACAATGCGGCCACCCAGAGAAAGTTGTTAGCTGAGCCAACATTGACTTTTCAACAGGCCATTCAAATAGTATTGTCCTGAGAGAGCGCAGAACGAGGAGTGCAGGAGCTACAGGGAATGGAAGTGCATGCCTTGGGGCGCAACCCCTTCCGTCCAAAAACGTCCCCCCGCGTTCCTGCGGTACCTTGAGCGAGGCAACGTCCGGACCGACGCCAGTGGCCGTCGGACATTCCTCCCCGAAGGGAGCCTTCTCCAGAACCAATGGATGAGCAGCCATGTCCGTGTCAGACTTGTAGGCGCCGACCCCGTCGCGGACGGCGGTCCTGGGGGCGCCAGAGGCGCCGTCGTTCCAACCGAAACTGGGACCAGCCCAGGGACCGTAACTGGGACCAGCCCAGGGGCCGTACCTTCCATGTGGATGAACCTGCGGTGACTACTCCTGAGGACGTGGAGACGGAGGATGACTGCCTGCAGTTGCATTGTGTGGCAGCTCCCCATGTGGCCCCCATTAAGGTGACAGTACGGGTCAATGGCCACCCGCTTGAGATGGAGTTGGACACTGGCGCAGCGGTCTCCGTGATCGCCCAGAGGACATTCGACTGCATCAAGCAGGGTATACAGACCCTTACATTAACCGACTCACAGGCCAGGTTGGCCACCTACACGGGGGAACCACTGGACATTGCAGGAACTACAATGACCCCTGTTGTCTATGGACACCAGGAGGGGCGTTTCCCACATATCGTGGTGCGCGGCCACGGGCCCAGCCTGTTGGGTCAGGACTGGTTGCGCCATTTGCGGTTGCAATGGCCGCACATCCTCCAAACAGTTTCTGAGGTGCTAGGACGATACCCAGATGTATTCCAGCCTGGTTTGGGGAAAATAAAAGGGGCCGTCGCCCGTATCCAAATCGAACCAGGAGGCACGCCGCGCTATTTCCGGGCGCGCCCGGTGCCTTACGCCTTGCTCGAGAAGGTAGAGGGGAGCTCACTCGTTTGGAGAGTTTGGGTATTATCAGGCCCGTCCGTTTTGCTGACCGTTTTGCAGCACCAATTGCACCTGTAATGAAGCCAGATGCCACAGTTCGCTTGTGTAGCGACTATAAACTTACAGTGAATACGGCTTCCCGACTCGACCGATATCCAATGCCTCGCATAGAGGATCTCTACGCGAAGCTTGCAGGTGGACTCTCCTTCACAAAATTAGATATGAGTCACGCCTACCTGCAGTTGGAGCTGGACCCTGCCTCCTGACCATATGTAAAGATTAATACACACCGGGGCCTGTATGAATATACACGGTTGCCCTTTGGAGTATCCTCTGCCTGCGCAATTTTTCAACGTGTTATGGAGGGCATTTTGAGAGGTTTACCACGTGTTGCTGTCTACTTAGATGACGTTTTGATTACAGGGACATCGGAGCAGGAACATTTGGAAAATCTGGAGGCTGTCCTTAGACGCCTTTCGGAGGCTAGAGTCCGTTTACGTCGCACAAAGTGCGTATTTCAGGCAAAGGAAGTAGTCTACCTTGGTTATCGGGTGCACTGTGAAGGTTTGCACCCCGTCGCAGAGAAGGTGCGTGCAATTCAACAGGCCCCCGCCCCGACTGACACTTCGCATCTTCGTTCTTTTCTCGGTCTCGTAAACTATTACGGGAAGTTCCTCCCCAATCTGGCAACTACGATGGCCCCGTTGCTCCTTCTGCTAAAGAAAAATCGCACCTGGGTTTGGGGTCAGCCGCAAGAAACCGCTTTCCGGCGGGTGAAGCAACAATTGTCGTCGTCTGGGTTACTAACCCACTATGATCCTGGAAAGCCTTTGCTCGTCACATGTGATGCATCCCCGTATGGTATTGGGGCCGTCCTGTCCCACAAGATGGAGAACGGAGCCGAGCGACCGATAGATTTCGCCTCCCGTACATTGACTGCAGCGGAAAAGAAGTACGCGCAGATCGAGAAGGAGGGCCTGGCGGTCGTTTTTGCGGCGAAACGCTTCCACCAGTACGTGTATGGCCGCCATTTCACTATCGTGACTGATCATAAGCCTCTGCTGGGAGGATTTTCAGAGAGGATAAGCCAATACCGCCCATTGCTTCCGCACGGATCCAGCGCTGGGCTTTGTTGCTCGCTGCGTACGAGTATTCTCTGGAGCACAAACCAGGTACACAGATAGCAAATGCCGACGCACTGAGCCGATTGCCTTTATCAACCGGCCCCATGTTGACCCCCACGACCGGTGAGGTGGTTGCAACCCTAAATTTTATGGACACCTTGCCTGTCACGGCATCACAGATCCGTGAGTGGACCCAGACGGAGCCAGTCCTGTCAAAGGTTTGGCACATAGTCCTGTATGGTGGGCAGCATAGACAGCTCCCAGGCGAGTTGCGGGCATTTTCCTCCAAGCTGTCAGAATTTAGCGTGGAAGACGGCATCCTCGTGTGGGGGGCGCGTGTGATTGTCCCGGAAAAAGGCCAGGAGCTGATGCTAACAGACTTGCACAATGGGCATTAGGTGTGACCAAAATGAAAATGTTGGCCCGGAGTTATGTCTGGTGGCCAGGCCTCGACACCGACATTGAGAAGGTGGCCCAAAACTGCTCCATTTGCCAGGAGCATCAGAAGCTTCCGCCGGCCGCGCCCCTACATCACTGGGAATGGCCAGGGCGGCCTTGGGCACGCTTGCATGCAGATTTCGCAGGCCCTTTTCAAGGATCCATGTTCCTTCTATTAATTTCCGCCCAGTCTAAATGGCTAGAGGTGCATAAGATGCAGGGGACAACGTCCTGCGCAACAATTGAAAAGATGCGTTTGTCTTTTAGTACGCATGGCCTCCCCGAGGAGCTGGTCACGGATAACGGCACACCACTCACGAGTGAGGAGTTTGCGAGGTTCACGAAGATGAACGGCATACGCCGTATCCGCACTGCCCCTTACCACCCGGCTTCAAATGGATTGGCAGAGCGCGGAGTGCAGACATTCAAAAGAGGCCTAAAGAAGCAGTCTTCCGCATCAATGGACACGAGACTGGCTCGCATTTTGTTTACGTATAGGACCACCCCCCATGCGGTGACTGGGGTAGCTCCCGCAGAACTCCTAATGGGCCGGAGACTTCGCACCCGCCTTAGTATGGTTTTCCCGGACATTGGCGCAAAAGTACGCCGCACACAAGAATGGCAGCGACAGGGATTTTCTCGGCATAGGCTGATTCGGCAGTTAGCCCCCGGTGACCCAGTGTTCGTTCGGAATTTTGCTGGTGGTGCCCAGTGGTTTCCTGGTGTAATCTTTCGCCAAACGGGCCCTGTATCTTACCAGGTGCAAACCCAGGTCGTCTCCAGCGCAAACATGTAGACCACGTTCGGTCCAGAAGACTATCCCCTAAAAAGATTCCCCGCCCCCGGAGCACATTTCTACAGCCGCAGAGACCAGAGACAAGGGAAGGTAGTCCTCACAATCTTCCACTGGTGCCTCACTCGAAGCCTGCGCAGGTAGTTACAGAACCGAATGGAGATAGAGACGCTGACATGACGGAGGCAGCAGACTCTGACTCCGAGATGGAGACACAGGATGCATCAGAGGGGGAATCCTCGGGTCCACGTGCCGTGGATGTACAACCGTTGCGCCGTTCATCACGGAAGCGCCGGTCTCCGTCTCGTTACACGCCGCCTGATCCAGCGCCGCGTGCAAATGGTGTCCGGCCTGTGGCAAAACAAGTCTGATGCCCTCCTTCGCCAGGGTCTTCGGTGGATTCCTTGGACTTTGGCGGGGAGGGATGTTATAAACTGCCTACTTACCATTGGCTGGGGACTAATGACAATCCCACAATCCTGTGGGAGTATGAGCTTCCCCAATGAGGGGGCGGAGAAACCATTAGTAAACTCCTAGTATAAATAAAGCTGGCCATTTTAGGAACCAGCAGGAAGGAGTGTGCAGCAACGGAAGTTGCTGCTGCTGTTATATATATATATGTTATTGTAAATAAATGTTATTACTTTGTATTCTTTAAAACCCGTGCTGGATTCTTCGATGCCCTCACAAAAGGTTAGGTTTTGGGATTAATGGGACATCAAAAAAGATGGTTTAATTCCATGTGTGAGTGTTTTTGAGAACTAATGGGACCTCAGGAAGAGGGTTTAGTTCAATGAGTGTTTTTAAATCTATAGTTGATTAAGCTAAAATTGTATCCTTGGACTGTAGTGGCGCGAAACGATAAATTTTAAAACAAACTGGATGCTGCATGTTAGTTAAAGCAGAAGTCTCTCAAAAGGTTAACAGCAGCTTGAGATAACAGGCAGCTTGTGGTGTAATTGGATACCTTTCTTTCGAGTCAGTGAAACTCCAGCAAAGTTACGTTTTGAATTAATTAAAGGAAACCAGTGGGTTTCTCCACCTCTTTGATAAAAGTTTATTATTTTCGAAAGCAATTGATTGAAATTGCCAGAATCTTAAGTTTTAATTACTTGAAATAATGTTTATCTCATTTTATTTGTGAATTAATAGAAACTTAAAGAAACACACTGACACCATTTTAAAAAGTGTAAATCTGGCGATGACAGTTGACTTTGCTCCGGTAAAAATCACCGCAGCTAACTGCTCCCTCATTGATAGCAGCCAACATTTTGTGAATGTAAGAAAAACTTGTTCAAAGAAAAATTGTTAAGATAAAGAATTAATTAAGTTGTAAAAGTTATACAAGTTTGTGTTAAGCAAATCGTAAATTTAGTTCTGAGTTGAGATCAGAGCTAAGCTTGCAGGTTGCAGTAATTCAATTTGAATTTTCAAACATTTAAAGTTTTACAAGAACACTGTTAAAACCTTTTCAATAATTTTGCCAAGTAGCAAAAATTGCCATTGGTTATAAATAGGCAAAAAAAAAAAAAGTTTTTTAAAAAGAGAGCCAAAGTATGAAAGCCAAATAGTTAATTAGATTATGGAGACAATATTGTCAACATGAGAGGGATAAGATCATGTTATTAAGTTGGCAAGAAAATGCACTTAAAATGGGGATTCATGGGCGTCATTCTCCGACCCCCCGCCGGGTCGGAGAATGGCCGTTGGCCGCCGTGAATCCCGCCCCCGCCGAAATCTCCGCTCCCGGAGATTGGGCGGGGCCGGGAATCCGGCCGCGCCGGTTGGCGGGACCCCCCGCTGGATTCTCCGGCCCGGATGGGCAGATGTCCCGCCCAGGAATTGCCTGTCCTGCCGACGTAAATCAAACCTGGTATTTACCGGCGGGACCAGGCGGCGTGGGCGGGCTCCGGGGTCCTTGGGGGGGGGGGCGCGGGGCGGTCTGACCCCGGGGGGTGCCCCCACGGTGGCCTGGCACGCGATCGGGGCCCACCGATCCGTGGGCAGGCCTGTGCCGTGGGGGCACTCTTTCCCTTCCGCCTCCGCTACGGCCTCCACCATGGCGGAGGCGGAAGAGACTCTCCCCACTGTGCATGCGCGGGAAACTGACGGCGGCCGCTGACGCTCCCGCGCATGCGCTGGGAAACTGACAGCGGCCGCTGACGCTCCCTCGCATGCGCCGCATTTCCGCGCCAGCTGCGGGGCAACAAACGCCATTTCCGCCAGCTGGCGGGGCGGAAATCCCTCCGGCGTCGGCCTAGCCCCTCAATGTTGGGGCTAGGCCGCCAAAGATGCGGAGACTTCCGCACCTTTTTGCCGGCGCGATACCCGTCTGATTGGCGCCGGCTTTGGCGCCAGTCGGCGGGCATCCCGCCGTTGGGGGAGAATTTCGCCCCCAATTAGTGAAGGGGGAAAACCAGAAAACGCTAGACATCTTGAAAAAGGAGTGTGCATTCAAAAAAAAAGCACAAGTAAAGAGAGGGTGGAAAAAAAAAACAATGGGCTACGTAGTTCAATGGCTGGCCTTGCATTGACAGAGACAGAGGATGAAGAATTTGAAAATTTGACAAGGTCGGCGAGGGTTCCGACTGCACCAGGAGCATTGTCTGCACTAATTCCGGAACCACCAGAGTATCATAATTTATATCCAGTCACTGCTCCCCAGATTCAAATCATGCCAGCCTCTCCAGCCCCTTCGGTTGATAGCGTGGGTCCTATTTTACCATCTTTACTGTCTGCGAGAGAAGGGGAGCTCTCATAGGCTTTCATAGAATTTACAGTGCAGAAGGAGGCCATTCGGCCCATCGAGTCTGCACTGGCTCTTAGAAAGAGCACCCTACCCAAGGTCAACACCGCCACCCTATCCCCATAACCCAGTAACCCCATAACCCAGTAACCCCACCCAACACGAAGGGCAATTTTGGACACTAAGGGCAATTTATCATGGCCAATCCACCTAACCTGCACATCTTTGGACTGTGGGAGGAAACCGGAGCACCCGGAGGAAACCCACGCACACACGGGGAGGATGTGCAGACTCCGCACAGACAGTGACCCAAGCTGGAATTGAACCTGGGACCCTGGAGCTGTGAAGCAATTGTGCTATCCACAAGGCTACCGTGCTGCCCTCTGTTCCACAAGCCCAGTTAGCTCTAGGACCTGATCTCGGACAGCGAGAGAAAGGCCTGATCCTATCCAGAAACAATCACGAATACCACCTAAATCCCTTCAGACCGATATAGTAGGACAAAAAAGTACGAGAACAAAGGAAGAGGATAGGGATGGTTCTGAGGAGCTGGAGCTCCCTCTAGTGACAGGGAAGGACGTCGAAGTCTTGGAAGAGCCCGAGGAATCAGCTAGAGCGCCCCCTAGTGAGACTCTGAGACAGTTGCCGATTAGGAAAATACCAAACCCTGACTCTGTGACGGCGGAGGCCCAGCCCACGATAGACATTTATTTCCCATGGAGACCCAGTGAGATGATGGCTATTCTGGCTGCAATCCCAGACAGGAAGAAATCTCCTGCTGCTTTCGTGGACTATCTGAGAACTACCATCTCAGTTTAACAAGCTGATTCTAGGGAACTCTGGGCCCTAGTCCAGCAGCTTTTAACCCCAGCAGAGCATTGCAGTTACCTCAACCACTTGAATTATGTTAGCCACGCCGCACTTCAGCAAGCCCATGCCTTGGATGATGATAGACGGGCACAAATCCTGAATGCGTTGAATGCCACATTTTAAAAGCCCATAAACATCTCTGCTATCTTAGACCTCAAACCTAAAAAGACTGAAGAGCCAGAGGAATTTCTGGAACGTTTTAATAAAATCTACCGTGGGCAGTCAGGCGACTTGCTGTACCAAAATGGTCAGAATTCCCCTCAATATTGTGCTATGTTAATGCATTGCCTACCACCTTCCATGGCTACTGCCGTGAAATGTAATAACATGAATTGGACAGAGAACGACCCTTCCCAGATGGCCCGAGCAGTCAGATTTTATTGGAAGGAGGGTGTAGGCTAGGAAGGAGGCTCAGTTACAAAGATTAAGACTGAGTATGTAATGAAAAAGGATGATCTGAGACCCCAACCAGCGGCAGATATAGAAGGAACAATGCATGTTTTAATTGCGGCCGTACAGATCACTGGCTTCAGGAATACCCCTTTAAAAGATGGGCAGCAGAAGGAGACTACCCAACCCAAAAGGAGGGTGACCCACCAAGGGGAGGACAGACGAGGTACACCGACTTCTCCCAGGCAAACCCTTTCCCAACACAAGATTGACTAGCTAATTTAGTCATAAGGACTCTCCAATTGGACAGGGAACCTATTATCTCTCTGCAGACAGGAGATCAACATTACCCATTTGTAATTGACACTGGAGCAGCCATGTCTTCGGTGCAATCAGAACTTCGATGACCACTATCCGACCACACCCAGCATTTGTCGGGGTTCCAAGGTCAGGTGTGTGAATATCCTATTTCTGAACCTGTGACAGTCACTTACGAGAATATGTCTGCGGATCATCAGTTTGTAGTGACTACTGGATTGGACTGTAACTTGTTGGCCCGAGATTTACTGTGTATCTTCCAGCTACAGCTAGAGTGCAGAGACGAAGGGGTAACGCACTCCTTCGAGAGGAGGATGAGACAACAGTGCTATATTTCTATCACTCCCCAGTGGTGGACGTTAGACATTGAACATTCACTGCATCACGTTACCCTGGCCTATGACAGAACCGGACAAAACAGGGTGTTGGAGGACAAATACCGGCCGTTAATTGGGACCGAATGGCCAGTCAAGATTACAGCCACAGTCACGGGAAAAGAAGGTACAGCCGATTTTGTTACAATCCCACCACATTTATGGCCACAGTCAGCTTCTGTAGGCCCTCATATTGCACGTCAGGTCCACGACCAGTACCATGCCAAGGATCTGGGGCCTATGGTAAAGAGGGCAGTGGATCATTCAGATCCAACAGAGTACGCACTTCAAGTCATGCCAGATGGCACTTCCATAAAATATTTTGAGGTTCCTGAAACAATTAATAGTCGACTTCAGCCAACCCACAGCTCTGGAAGAATAGGGGATTCCGTACCTCGGCCGGCACGGAAATATTCCACCGGGGTTTAGTTAATGACCTACTGCAGGCCCTCCTTATGCCCGCACAGATTTCCATCATTAAATGTGCTGCCCACACAAACGGTAAGACCCCAGTTGACGTTGGTAATGAACAAGCAGATTGTGCAGAGCGGACAGCCGCGCAAATTCAGCAAGTGATGGTGCCTAAAATGTTACTACTATAAATATGTCTGCTTCTGACAAGCCAATGCCAACCATCCAAGATGTCATAAGGTTACAGGAGGACGCTCCTGAGAGTGATAAACAAATGTGGAAACGGTTAGGTTGTATATATGATTCTATTTCCTCTTTATGGACCACGCCAGCACATCAGACTTATATGTCTGATGTACTGGCTTTATGGGTCGTTGAATGTGTACACTTTGCAACTCATTGTGGGGCTCGGGGGACTAGTGATTTGTTGCTGGACACTTGGTGGCACCCTAAAATGCAGGGGTTGGCCCAGAGTATCAGTAATCGGTGTTTAACCTGTCAGCAATATAACACCGGCAAAGGTATCCCTTGTGGTATGGGGTAAACTCAGTTGCCCAGTGGTCCCTTTGAGACGCTCCAAATGGATTACATTGAGTTAGAAAGGTGTCAATGTTATAAATATCTTTTGGTTATTGTGGATGTGTTCAGCAGATGGGCGAGGTGTATCCGACTACCGATAATAAAGCTGCTACTGTGGTTAACGTTCTGAGGCGGCATACCAGCTCAGTTAAGTTCTGATAACGGGCCCCATTTTCTTGGACAGATTAACCTGCCTCCCTTCCCCAGCACTATTTTACAGGTGTGGAGCATGATGGGGTGGCTACGCACCGCCTGTGTGATCTTCGGCCTCACCTCGCTTGGAGTGACATCGGCGACGGACATGGAAAAGGGAAATATTATCTACATTTGTAACCCCAACCAAACTACACGGACATTTTGTTTATGCAGAGGTGATGTTCTTCAATGCCCCCATGTACGAGGGCATGGTATCGACTCATGGAAGGTCACCAGGTTAACGGACAATGCAGGACTCATGAAGCAATTGCACCGGTCCTGGAGATGGGAAGGGAACATTACATGGACATTGCCTTGTTTTTGGAGTACATGTAAATTTGATTTTGGATGTGTTAAGATTGGTGCCATAAAGGTAAAATCAGACCATCAGGAGAGGGTAGGAAGAGGTTGTGAGAGAGCGAGGGGGACTAGAGAGAGGACGGGGCGTGTAAGGAGGGGAGTACAACTAGAACGTAGGTTATCAGGAGATACACTTAATTCATTTAGGGCCCAGACTGAGGAAAACCCGGGTAGTATGAATCTCTTCTACCAGATTTACCACCGCTTGTATGGCCAGGGACGGGTTGTCTGCTACCGAACCTCGCAGCGGTGTCTAGGTTATTTTCTGTTTCACCGCTTTGGGGCACTCCCCAAACGGCGGTTCATTGTCAGCATTCCAAGCCACCGCCCGAGCAAGTCACTCTTCCTTACGATCCAGGTTCAGCACCACTGGCTATTTGCCTCTGGATAATTCCCACTCACAGTATGATAGGCTGCAATGGTGGAGGGTGTACATACCTAGCCACTTCACTCCCAATAGGGACTCCCAGTCGTACGAGAAATGTTTCAGCAGTGACGTGTACGGCTGTTTGCTGGTAGAGGTGGAAACGAATATAACATGTCTGTTCCATACCTGAATGGACAAGAGGTGTCATATCACTCAGGCATCCGGCCAATGGGTTTGTTATAACACCACCTGCGTTCCATTGAACGCCGGCCTCCAGCTCCTTTGTGGCTGGGCGAATGTCTCTCATATCGCTGTTGGGACTAGGGCTTTCCGCATTGCTAGGAGGCCCGAATGGGCGTTCCAAAGCTGGATAAACTGGGCTACTGGGGGATCCCTACGCAACCGATACACTGATTGTGATGCAAGCCTGTACACGGAGCAAGGATACTATATTTGTTATGGCACAGCGACCAAGGTTTTGTTACCCCATTTCCCCGTCAAATTGCTATTGGGACTCTAGTCCCTACCACAGTCCCCTGCCCCTCTGCGTGGATACTGCATAATCAGTTAGCACGCCGGGCAGTTTCAGCTGAATTCTGCGAGAACTGGAAAAAAAACTCAGGTTCTTGCACCCAACCGGGGCCACAATGCGGGGGGGGGGGGGGGGGGGGGTGCTACAACAGGAATTGGAAATGCAGCGACAAATCTTTTTAGATGAGGGGCCATAGCTATGGATTGAATAGCTAGGTTATCATGAAATGATAAAAGGAGGGAATGACGAATGTGATATAAAATAGTTACTTTAAAGATATTAGTTACTGTAATGTAGATATAGGCCGGTCTAATTCATGTTAGTTCACAGACAAAGTATTTCAGAGAGCATGGCAAAGGAGGGGGGGGATGGGGTGTTTAGAGTATGAGGAGAAAAGGATGTTGGGTAATAAGAGGCCAGGGGAAGGAATGAGAAGTGAGCCAATTAGGATGTACGGCCAGGTCAGGAGGGGTATAGAATGACCTATGGGAATCGTGTATGTGAAACTTGATGCAATTTGAATGTGTTGGTAGAGATTTTTTGTTCTACAGAATCACTCGATTCTGTAGACCTAGGAGACTGCTTGTCTTCTAGGTGTATGTGAAATGAGTCAGACTTGCAAGTCAAATAAAAATAACTAATGCTATGCCTACAAATCCATCTTGAGTTTTATTGAGGCCAGACTGACGGGTAAAGAATTTATTATTTCTCACACCTAGAACATAACAAATCATGGTACCAGGGCTGAACTGTTTCAATCTATATAGCCATACCTCAGTGCACAGTGACAACCAGCAATGATACACAGGCAAGATGTTCGAGATCCGGGTTTTGCAGCAGCTCCAGTGCCACGGCGATCTCCGCAAAAAATGGCGGGTATTCCGGCAAATGTTTGAAATCTTCCTGGTAGCAGCCGAACTAGAAGACGTGGCCGATGCTGAAAGGTCAGAGCTCCTGCTCACCATCGCCAGTGCCAGAGCAGAAGAAATCTTCAAACAATTCAAGTTCTCCAAAGGGCAAAACAGGAGCGACTTCCAGGTAATCCTGGACAAATTCGGCACATACTGTGAGGAAAACA